>NC_043993.1:4150000-4450000 GCF_902150065.1 Myripristis murdjan | reverse complement strand
GTCACACCACGTCACATCAGCTGTCAGGAGTGTGTGGACCTTAGTCACACGGAGATTGGGTCTCAGCTGTGTGTGAACAAAAATTTGGCCACAATCCGGATAATTCAAGCAATATCAAGCAGAAGGTGGCAGAGTTGTATGAGAAGCAAAAAGTGCAGCGTTGTTGTGAACACTCTTTCTGAAATCTTCTCAATAAGTGAAGTTTTAATTACTTGTGTTAATTAATTAATTAGACACTGCAGGCATGGAAAGATGCAGTAATAGGTTTTAGTTTCTCATTCTGAAAAGGTCATTTGCCATCTACACACACACACATAAACACACACACCTGCTCTCCTGACTGTCCATGTGACTAACAAACAACACTGCTACTCCCTCTCTCTCTCTCTCTCTCTCTTTCTCTCTGTGTCTCTCACCCATCTGTCTCTGTCTTTGCTGCAGGGCACTGTGTACGAGAAGACCAACGCAGAGGTGGAGATGAAGAAAATCAACAGAGAGGAATTCTGGGAACAGGCCAAGGTGGGTGTGCTGAAGGAAGGAAGGAGAGAAGGACAGGGGAAGGGCCAAAACAAACCACCATTACTCAGGTTGAAGTTGGAAAACACGATGTTTTCTAGGAAATGCTAAAAACTTTCAACGGCAAAAGCAGGAACTCGTCACGCTGGGAGCAGCAGAGTAGACGTGAGGAGCAAAAGTCGTGTGTTGCCGTCGGTGAGCTCAGATGAAACGCAGGCTGACAGCCGCCGCGAGCCGCAGGTCCTGCTCTCTGCTCGCCCTTCACCGCTACAGAGCTCCCAGTCACACCGCCTCGCAGAGCTCCAAATAACATCAGCACTGAGGATCGATTCATCTGCTCAGGATTTCTTCAGCCAGAGACTGATCAGATGAAGAGGAGGAAAATTTTTTCAGCATCAAATGATGTTGTGATGCTTTATTTATTCATATTTAAGCGCACATTCACACCACATTTTAATTTCATTATACAACCTGTTGTATAATGACCAATAAACGTACTTGTATCCTTTTATCCTTGTACATTCATGAATTGAAAATATATTTTTTTTACCATGGTCTAGGTGATACTCTTTTCTGATTGGCTGGAGGATATGTTGTAATGTGTCATGGACATGTACAGTACAGGCCAAAAGTTTGGACACACCTTCTCATTCAATGCGTTTTCTTTATTTTCATGACTATTTACATTGTAGATTCTCACTGAAGGAATCAAAACTATGAATGAACACATGTGGAGTTATGTACTTAACAAAAAAAGGTGAAATAACTGAAAACATGTTTTATATTCTAGTTTCTTCAAAATAGCCACCCTTTGCTCTGATTACTGCTTTGCACACTCTTGGCATTCTCTCCATGAGCTTCATGATGTAGTCACCTGAAATGGTTTTCACTTCACAGGTGTGCCTTATCAGTGTTAATTAGTGGAATTTCTTGCTTTATCAATGGGGTTGGGACCATCAGTTGTGTTGTGCAGAAGTCAGGTTACTACACAGCCGACAGCCCTATTGGACAACTGTTAAAATTCATATTATGGCAAGAACCAATCAGCTAACTAAAGAAAAACGAGTGGCCATCATTACTTTAAGAAATGAAGGTTAGTCAGTCTGGAAAATTGCAAAAACTTTAAATGTGTCCCCAAGTGGAGTCGCAAAAACCATCAAGCGCTACAACGAAACTGGCACACATGAGGACCGACCCAGGAAAGGAAGACCAAGAGTCACCTCTGCTTCTGAGGACAAGTTTGTCCGAGTCACCAGCCTCAGAAATCGCAAGTTAACAGCAGCTCAGATCAGAGACCAGATAAATGCCACACAGAGTTCTAGCAGCAGACCCATCTCTAGAACAACTGTTAAGAGGAGACTGCGCCAATCAGGCCTTCATGGTCAAATAGCTGCTAGGAAACCACTGCTAAGGAGAGGCAACAAGCAGAAGAGATTTGTTTGGGCCAAGAAACACAAGGAATGGACATTAGACCAGTGGAAATCTGTGCTTTGGTCTGATGAGTCCAAATTTGAGATCTTTGGTTCCAACCGCCGTGTCTTTGTGAGACGCAGAAAAGGTGAACGGATGGATTCCACATGCCTGGTTCCCACTGTGAAGCATGGAGGAGGAGGTGTGATGGTGTGGGGGTGTTTTGCTGGCGACACTGTTGGGGATTTATTCAAAATTGAAGGCACACTGAACCAGCATGGCTACCACAGCATCCTGCAGCGACATGCCATCCCATCCGGTCTGCGTTTAGTTGGACCATCATTTATTTTTCAACAGGACAATGAGCCCAAACACACCTCCAGGCTGTGTAAGGGCTATTTGACCAAGAAGGAGAGTGATGGAGTGCTGCGGCAGATGACCTGGCCTCCACAGTCACCGGACCTGAACCCAATCCAGATGGTTTGGGGTGAGCTGGACCGCAGAGTGAAGGCAAAGGGGCCAACAAGTGCTAAACACCTCTGGGAACTCCTTCAAGACTGTTGGAAAACCATTTCAGGTGACTACCTCTTGAAGCTCATCCAGAGAATGCCAAGAGTGTGCAAAGCAGTAATCAGAGCAAAGGGTGGCTATTTTGAAGAAACTAGAATATAAAACATGTTTTCAGTTATTTCACCTTTTTTTGTTAAGTACATAACTCCACATGTGTTCATTCATAGTTTTGATTCCTCCAGTGAGAATCTACAATGTAAATAGTCATGAAAATAAAGAAAACGCATTGAATGAGAAGGTGTGTCCAAACTTTTGGCCTGTACTGTATGTCTAGTTCAAGTTTAATCTAAAATCATACAATCATACACATTTTGAACCAAGCTGTGTAATTATTCACCTTCTTCTGCCACGCCCACTTTCAAGAGTTGATTTCTTCTTTTTCTTTCTTGGTCTTCTTCTTCTTTGTGTCTTAGAACTTCCGTTCAGCTATTTGTCTAGCTAGCTAGATAACTAAACTAACAAATACAAACTAGAAATGGCTAGTACACATGTTATTTGCGAACCAAACATCTGCATATCACACAGCAAAATGTTTGGTATGGCCAGATGCAGCAGAACTCGGACGTTAGCCGGCGACGCCGTGTTCACAGGTTCTGCCAGCAGCTAGGACACCCACAGGAACGTCTCGCTCTACTAGCACTTTGTCTGTGTTGATTTCCACACTTTTGAACAGATATAAACGACACCTAATGTCCAGCTAGTTCTTCAGCGTCTTCTGTTGAATGTAGTGATACCATCAAGCAGCTGCACCTCTACTTTTCCTGTGACTGGCTTCAAAAGGGTGGCACTACTTTGTCAATATCAGGCTTTTCCTGACAGTTTAAACGTGTCTTTATTTCTCTGTTCAATCTCACAAGTATACATGTTAGACAGTGGTCCCTCGTTTATCGCGGGAGTTCCGTTCTAAAAATAACCCGCAATCGGCGAAATCCGCGAAGTAGTCAGCTTTATTTTTTACAATTATTATAGCTGTTTTAAGGCTGTAAAACCCCTCACTACACACTTTATACACTTTTCTCAGACAGGCATTAACATGTTCTCACTTTTCTCTCTTGTTTAAACACTCTCAAAGTTCAAACCTTCGTAGAAAAATAAGTCCAGTATTATAGAATGAAACCAAAGATCAAAACCTCCCGGCACGGAGGAGATTGATTGACAATGGTCTACAGTCCCTTAGCCAATCAGGACGCAGAACACATTGTGCTGTTAAAAAAAAAAAAAAAAAATCAAAAATTAAAAAAGCATGCAAAATTGCACTAAAAAAATCCGCGAAACTGCGAGGCCGCGAAAGGTGAACCGCGTTATAGCGAGGGACCACTGTACATCAAAACTGTTAACTGTTTGATGCTAAATTGAATGATGCTGGTAATGAGAGTTGAAGCAATCTAACATCTGCTTTTGACGATATGACCTGTGAAAATCGACAACGTCATGTTCGAGGCAAGTTTTGCCAGCAGCTGAATCAGCTGCTAGCGTCTGTGTTGCTAGGCTGTCTGAATCATATGAAAATAGTGTAAGCAGAAATCAGGTTTTACTTTCAGGGAGACATTTTTTTTTGGATAATCCACACCAAGTCATGTGGCAAAAGGTGTTCACATCCTGCATTAAAACCCTGCAACACACACCTCTGCCTGTTTTTGTAATTTCATTTTCAGCAGTCGCTGTTAAAAGTTTAGTAATGTTCAATTACACCTATTTTAGAAGATTAGTACAAAGTTTTATTTAGATATATCGATATTTGGCCATATAAATCATTAACTTATTTCCTCAGGTAGGAAAAAGCTGTCAGACTCTTTGGGTGACGGTTCATTTATGTTGAATTTCCCTGCTTGTTCTGTCACCTGACCTCCAGTCAGTCTGTAATGTTGCCAGTTTAACTGCCCAGTGGAAAGCTAAGGCAGTGCTCGTCCTTAAGCAGGCACTGACACTGTGAAGTTTCAGAAAGGGTTCACGTCACCACCCGAACCCAACCCAAACAAACACAGTGTACAGACATACAGACATACAGACATGCAGCCATACAGCGTTCACGTGCCGTCACCAGTTTGAGGCGACTGAGAGAAAAACAGCAGCAAGTTGAGGCAAAAGCTACGTCACATTTGAAAACACACAGATATAGTTTGGCAAACGTATGACAACTTTGAATAAAAACAGCAACAGATCAAATGAAGACCAAATGTCTTGGAATTTTGTGCTGTTTTGTGATTCGCCATCCAGTGTGGGATACAGCATTGATGAATGATTTTGTGTGTGCTCTGCAGCGTGAGGAGGAGCTGAGGAAGGAGGAAGAGCGGAGGAAGGTGGCAGAGGAGCGGCAGCGTTTCGAGGAGGAGCGGATGGAGCTGGAGAGGAAGGAGCAGGAGGACCGAGAGAGGAGATACCGCGAGAGAGAGCGTCAGATCGAGGAGCACAGGTGAGGCACCTCACCTGGCTTTGGTTGTGGACACACGGCTTCTATCTAATGTGTCTTTTCTGTGTCTAACCTGCACTTCTGCTCTTATTTTGATGGGGTTCTTCACACTGTAATTTTCATAAGATGATAAACTGCCTCACTTGAGATTATTTCTCTTTTTTCTTTGATTTTGTTTAGGGCCGATTTAAAAAAATTATATATAAATACAAAAATTTATAAATGAAGTAATCTTTGAATCCAGCAATCACAATACTATTTAAAAATTCTTTTTCATATGAAAAGCTGTTTTATCTTCTTTTTTTTTTCTTTTTTCTTTTTTTTTTACAGATCTTTATTCATATACCGTATTTCCCCAATTAATCGCCCGGGCGTTTAATACGCAAAATCAACTTGGACCCCGGGTGTTAAAAGAACCAGGCGGCTATTCGCTGCAGGCCTTTATTTATTTTTGCACGGACCTGCACCAGGCCATTATTGTGATGACAGTTACTGTCCAACATATTTACAGTTCTGTACAGTACAGGTAGCATCACCTTTAGTTCCCATTTTATTCAAGTATGCACTTTATTTATTTATTTTATTTACTTACTACTGATTTTTTTTTTTTTTTTTTTTTTTTTTTTTTAATTTTACTACTGATTATTATTTACTACTGTCTGCCTCGTGTGTCTCCTTGTAGTTGTTGTTGTGCTGTGTGTCTGACTCTGTTGTTGTCATTGTGGTTGTTGTCGATGTTGTTGTACTGTTTTTTTACTACTGCAGCAGAATCAATTGCCCCTCGGGGACAAATAAAGGTCTTGAACAGTTGGTCGATTCTAACGTTAGCTAGCTCTCTTATTTTGACAGAAAACGGATGTGCTGCACAGTTATTGTGCGGCTAACTGTTTACTTCTGCAAAAATAAGGTGAATAGCCTTATTTTGGGTTACCTCAATATAACGCAAATAATCGCCCCGGCGGTTATTCGGGTGGGCTTTAAATATGCAAAATGGGTGCAGACCCCAGGCGTATTTGCGGCCGGGCGATTAATTGGGGAAATACGGTATTAATTAATTAATTAGTCTTATATTAATTAATATATATAAATATATATTAAATATGATGTATGTAAATATTACATCCGACACAAACAGGTATATATCATAAAACAGGAGAGCTGATGATGGCAAACATAGTGTATGCATGCAAGAAAAAAAGATTAAATCAAAAATTAATGCAATGAGAGATAAATATTCTAAATAATTTGAAAATTAAATAATACTAATAATTATGAGAAGAATAATATTGGCCTCTAAGCGGACACAGGAACATTGTGTTTGCTGGTGTATTTGTGGCTCACATGGAGACGACACGCAAAACTTATAGAAATGTAATCTAATGTGTGTGTGTGTGTGTGTGCGTGTGCGTGTGTGTGTGAACATGTGTGTGTGTGTGAACAGGAAGAAAATGCAGGAGGAGGAAGAGGCCAGAGAGAGGTTGCGGAACCAGCCCACTCTTGTAAGTATGTGTGTGCGGGTGTGTGTGTGTGTGTATGTGTGCATGCGCGTGTATGTATTAGAAATTGAAATGAAATAATTAAGCGTGACTGTTGGAATAGTTGCCATGAATTATAAAATGGCCGTGAGTCCTGTCAGAGGAGGGACAGAGAGATGAAGCTGTAAAAAAATCAAATTGTGTGCAGGATGTCATTTATATTGTTTTAATGATGACATCAGCACTACTATGAGGCTCAGGTGACTTCAGTACAAGAAAATGAGAAGAAAAAAACAATTAACCAATGGAAAAAAAGAAAAAGACATGAGAATATGTGGAAAAAAGGTTCAATCATGACTTTGGGATTTGCCCGAGCTTTTCTTAGATGTATGTCCATCTATTTATTCCTCTGAATTTTCAAATCAGCATCCTGCAGACATTCGTGGATCTGTAATTTTTTAGTCTTACCATTGAGGAGACATATTTCACTGTAACAGCACCATACACACTTGAATATGGCTTTATTTTTGTTTATTCTCTTAATGAACTTTTTCAGGGTAAAAAAAAAAAAAAGGCATGGAAAAGTTGACTTTGTTGCATTTTGGTTTTTGGTGTGCTTAACTCCATGCTGCACAATTACAAAGAAATTAGTGTCACATGACTCACAGGCAGCTTGTTTATTGGACAGTTTAGGTGAACTGTCATCCAGGCAGTTGGAGATTTTGGGCAAAACAAAATGTAATTTTGTTAGGCTCGGCTTTCCAAGCTTGAGGATTTGCGTTCGTGCCCTTCTACCCACAATCCCTTGTGCTTTGGGATGATTTCAGATTGCATTCTCACTCTTTAACAAACACCGCCGTTCTCTTGTGAGAGGACTGAGATATCAAGCTGTTCAAGTTGTTTGCTGCCACCACAGTTGGAGAGTCATTGTTCTCACCTGGACGAGCTGAACAAGAGGGAAACGCTGCAGAACTGCTCCAAACGCTTTGTTGTGAACACAGCCTCGCTCTCTGTTCTCCAGCCCGTCATCTCCATGCTTTGGTGACACAATTTTCACTTGACAATCAATAAACTTAATCTTATCTTATGCAGTCATGGTGTTGGCTGCTGCAGCAAGAACAATACCACCAGTGGAGGAAATATGCAGTGTCATTCTACTACTACTACCACTACTACTACTACTACTACTACTACTACTACTACTACCACTACCACTACTACTGCTGCTACTACTACTACTACTACCACTACCACTACTACTACTACCACTACTCCTACTACTACCACTACCACTACTACTGCTGCTACTACTACTACTACTACCACTACCACTACTCCTACTACTACTACTACCACTACCACTACTACTACTACCACTACTACTACTACTACTACCACTACTCCTACTACTACCACTACCACTACTACTGCTGCTACTACTACTACTACCACTACTCCTACTACTACCACTACCACTACTACTGCTGCTACTACTACTACTACTACCACTACCACTACTACTACTACCACTACTACTACTACTACTACTACCACTACCACTACTACTACTGCTACTACTACTACTACTACCACTACCACTACTACTACTACCACTACCACTACTACTACTACCACAACTACTACTACTACTACTACTACTACTACTACCACTACCACTACCACGACTACCACTACTACTACTACTAGTACTACTACTACTACTATTACTACTGCCATCACCAATAATAATAATAATAATAATAATACTGATAATAATAATACTGATAATAAATAGATAAATAGATAGACAACATAAAGCACATTAGGATATGTAAACAGATAAAATTAGTTAAAATTATCAGACAGAGAGGCAGGAGTGTAAAACAGTGTCATAAGGCTGGATTTAAAAGCAGCAGATCTAATATTATCAGGAAGGCTGTTCCAAAGGCGAGGAGCCAGTACAGCCAACGCTCGATCACCCTTTGACCATAATTCAGTCTGTGGGACTGCGAGGAGGACTAACGCTGCTGCGGTCGCCTCTGCAGACGCTCCTTCATCATTCTTCATCAGCTTCAGACGGCTGTCCAAATCCAGTGCAACCCAGGACACAACGTTCAGGAACATGTGGGCCAAGTTCAGCTGGAGTTTTAGCCTTGAGTTGAAGATTTTACATTTGACTGACTTAAACTAAGATGTTGGATGTTGTCATGAGGCATGAATGAAAGATAAAAGAATTTGCAAACATGGTATTTAAACTTATTTTGGATTAGATGGATCTGGATGGATCTCAAATCTGATAAAGTCTAATGTTTAATAAAGATAATTTCTCAAATTATCAGAGTTTTCTGAAACTCCCAAACCTCAAGTCTGTATTTATTGTATTTGTCACCAGACATAACAATGCATAATGCATAACCCTGCATTTTTTGGGGGGGGGGGGGGGAAGGCAACTGTGGCTAATTGTTACTCCAAATTTGTTAAAAGAGTGTTTAATAGTGTCCTATCACAGGCTGAGAAGGTAAGCTGCACAGAGAGCTATGGAACAGAGCAACTCATTTACACGACTAACCTGAATGGTTGTGATCGGTTGTGAGAACGAAGTGTCAGGCTGTTCTACACTTAAACAAAAGAACAGGTAGTGAGTTTGCAATGAGAAAGAACCTGGTAAAAGTGGGATCAGGTTGTAGATAGGGTTTTGCTCCCAGACGGTGCTTAATTATTTGAAATAGAACAGTGGTTACAGTGGGTCAAGGTGCTTTGATTAAAACGAGGCAGGATAACAAAACGCTGTTCTCAGTGAGGATGGAAGGGTAGAACAAGGAGAACAAAATAATGCGTCATCAAATTTGTGGTGGTGTGGCCTGGCGCTGCCGCCTTGTCTCTGATTTGTCCTGAAGTCAAAGCTTGTTAAAATAAGTAGATGGCTTGCACTCCAAAAAGGGAATTCTTCACAGCTTCACTTCCTTTTCCAGTTCTTATTGTCTTTTATTCAATGCAACCTGCACACCAATGAAGGCTTTTGGCCAAAATGGTTGTGCATGAATCCTGTCTGAACAAAAGACGGTAAAATGAAGTAGAGTTGTGAGGAATTCTCTTCTTTGAGTGGGAGCCGTCGACTTGTTTTGACTCAGCTTCACCCGACATTAACCTGACTGCAGAGAGAACGTTCCTCATGTTGAAGCCACACACTGTCACACAGAGCTAACCTTTCAGTGTACTTCCTGTTTTAGCTCCTGCAAAGCTCTGTGTGCTTGTAACCCTCACATTTACAAGGATGCAAGGATGCAAGGATACAAGGAAGTTTATTGGTCATTATACAACAGGTTGAATAATGAAATTAAAGTGTGGTTCCCTCTTGACCGATTAATTGATTGTATAGAAAATAAAATTATTAAACATGGAGGAGTTCAGATGGTGTATTTAGTAGTCTCACAGCCTGAGGGAAGAAGCTGCTCTGTAGTCTGGTGGTACAGCAGCAGATACTTCTGTATCTTTTTCCTGATGGCAGCAGGGTGAACAGGCTGTGGCTGGGGTGGGTGTTGTCTTTTAGGATCTCACCTCACCTCCCCGATATCACTGATGCTTGGTAGATGGGTGCCAATGATGTTTTGGGCAGTTTTAATCACTCGTCTTCCTGTCCTGGGCCGTGCACATCCCATGCCAGTTTGTGATGTTTCCAGTCAGGATGCTTTCAATCGCTCCTTTGTAGAAGCTGACAAGAACTTGGCGTGGGAATTTTGCTTTCTTAAGTTTCCTTAAGAAATACAGCCGTTTCTGAGCTTTTTTAACCAGGGCAGAGATATGTGAAGTCCATGTCAGGTTCTCTGTTATGTTGATTCCCAGGAACTTGAAACTGCTCACAC
This sequence comes from Myripristis murdjan, assembly GCF_902150065.1. Lineage (NCBI taxonomy): Eukaryota > Metazoa > Chordata > Actinopteri > Holocentriformes > Holocentridae > Myripristis > Myripristis murdjan. The sequence goes on along the minus strand of NC_043993.1, from coordinate 4,439,756 downwards.
CTCAGCTCCATTGATGTAGACAGGTGTGCAGGTCTTGAATGTTGTTGTCGTTGTGGTGTTTCTGCCCTCTCCTCACTCCTGTTACTCACATTTGCCTGCCTCTGCTCCTTATGCAGCAGTCACACTGAGAGCAAAATGAAACTAATTTGGTTGACAGTGGGGATGATGGTTTTTTTTTTCTTTCTTTTTTTTGGGTACAGTGATGTTATGCTGTGTGTGTGCGTGTGTGTGTGTGTGTGGCAGGAAGACTCCTGTCGTTTATGAGTTTGCGGTTTATTGTTACAAGCACACACAAAACTATCAGGACATATTGCAATCAACTGCCTGCTGCTGCTGTTTCCATATTTCACCTCATGTTATCTACATGTAAGTCTGTTCTCAGAGTGGTAGTGTACACACACACACACACACACACACACACACACACACACACACGCAGCCAACACATCCAAATTATAACCAGATAATAAAACCTTCCTGGGTATGATTTAACATTCCAAACTACTGCAGAACCAACTAACTGAATAACTGATTAGTCGATTGATGGAAAATTAAACAGCATAATTGTGATACTGAATTGATCATAGTAAAATCAGATAAATTAATTAAAAACTACAAATTTTACCGAACAGTTTCTGGCGATATTTGTTTCGCTAGTGCATACTGTTATGAAGTTAATACTTTGGGTTTCGTTTTGACTTTTTTGGCTCTTGGTCTGGCTAAGAAAACGTTTCTAAGAGATCACTCTAGGTTATATTAACTTTGGGTGGGCATGTGCCGTTACGTTTTTGTGATTTGTAAACTCAATGATGAGAAAATGGTTTGTAGTTCAGTCAAATCTAATAAAAACGAATTGTTTGTTACAACCTTAGTCACAATGAAAATGAAATTGCAATGAAAAATGACACTGATTGGTCTGAAAAGGTCGCTTTAATCAAAAGATAATACCGATATAATGAATGTGTTTGCTGCAGTCCACTTTCTTCTTCCCTTTGAATTTCCATAAGCAGTGAAATGACTCAGCCACACAGGGCGAACATGAAATATGAAACTGATAACTTGTATGGAAGCCATCAGTTAAGCTCGTGGGCGGCTTGTTCATATTTAATAGCTGGTAAGTTGTTGTTTTTTCTCATTTGCAGTGCAGAGGTTCACATATTAAATATTCAATAAATCCGCACATCTCTTCATTTTTTTAAACCACAGAATATCTGATGAATTGCCTTGCTGATTTTTTTCCCTCGGCTCCTCTTTCTTCACTTCGAATCCTGATTTCAACAACACTACCTTCATAAATAAAGGAATATACTTTTTCAAGAGAACACTCAAAATTGTGCAACATAGGTGTAATTTCCTCCAGAGACAGGGGGAACCATTTTGAAAATTGCTCTTTTGTCCCCCCGCTGGTTTTTCTAAAGAGTTGTCACATTGTTCTGTTAGTATTGAAAACTAATAGGAGGATGCTTTGACAACATAGCAGGACGGGCAGTCCTCAGGGACCCACATATTCTGCATATTTGTAGTTTGTAGATCTTGTGCTAGCACACTTTAATTAGTCAGCTACTCAGCAAGGCTTTGACTAATTGAAGCAGATGTGTTCACCCAATAGTTAAACAGGTATGTGGAATGTCTGGAGGTCCCCGAGGACAGGACTGAAACCCATTGTGAAAGGATAAAGGACAAACACTAATAAGATATTGGTCAACAAGGCATTGGGCTCTATTTTAAAGATCTAAGTGCAAGTGCATTAAGGCTGTGTCCAAGTCCACTTTTGCTGTTTTAACTGTGGAAACAGGCTGGTTGCTCCAGGCACATGATTCGAAAGGGCTGTACTGAGTCTCTTCATTATCATGAGTGTGTTATGGGAGTAACATGCAGTAAACCAATCATTCTTACACCCATTGTAAAGATCCTGTGTGCAGACACATATCATCCACACTCCACCATGAGGTAATCCAGCAGCCATAAATAAATAAATCAAAATTGGTTTGGCAATAAGTAAGAATAAATAACACACAAAATAAACCAGTAAAATCATGAAACAAATCACAGATCAGAAAAAAATGGCGACATAAAACATCAACAAACTGAGAAAATGTTAAAAGAACAAGTGATTCTGGTCTCAGTGAGTTCTTATTCCATCTATAAGGTGTGTGAAAATGAAACTCAGGCCAACGTAAAGACATTAAGTGGTGAAGTAATTTCCCTCAAAAAGGCTTATATAGGACAAAATGCCATGTTTTTTCTCTATTTTGCCTTGTTCTTTTTAGTCTGTCTTTTTTAAGATGAGATTTGTTTTCAGCAGCAGGTTGCATTTAGTCACTCTATTCTTTCTCCGGTCAGTTTTTTTTTTTTTTTTTTTTTTTTTCATTGTGTGAGTACAGAAAATAAACAAGAACCTGAAAACAAAGTTTTTGTCGGAGAAAGGGAAAAATGTTTAAGGAATTTCAGAACAAAGAGGGCTGATAGTGGAGTATTTTCTCTGAGATGAGCCTGCTGGTGCTTTTCCCTGGCTCTGACCCCTCCTGTTCCTCTTGGTAGAAACACACAGACTCTGTCGCCCCTCACTGGCAGCTTCATGTAATCATTCCTTTCGGTTTCTGATTACAGATTTGTGTTTGATTACTCGTGTTTCAATTCTTCCAGGGGTCTCTGCAGAAAATTACGTGTACAGTATGAATGATTTTCCTGTCCTTGTTTAGGTTTAAACTCTGGAAATGCTGTTTTACTTCTTCAGATCTCCTGGTATGCATCCTAAACTTCCTCCTTATTCTTCGTTTCCTCTGCAGGCAGCAGAGCCGAGCGGTGAGGACGCCAACCTGGACAAGAAGGAGTCTGAAGTGGAGGCGAGTTAAACACACAGACAGATAACCCAATATATAACATATATAACAATAATAATATTTCATATTCATTCAGAGTGCTGTTAAAAAGCCTTTTTATGTAGCATAAAATCAAAGATCAGCCACAAAAACTACGGTATAAAAACAAGTACGAAACATAAAAGATTGACGGATTAGGAATAAATGCTATAAAAGGTCATAAAAGGTCATTCTGTACAAAATAAGTTTAAAAATGCCTGAGACATCCAGGAGTCCTGATGGAACTAATTTAAGCTTCTGGAACAGCCAATAGGAAGCTGTAATCTTAAATGTCTGTGACAGCCTGGCATCAGACCCGGCTGTGTCTTAAGATGTGATTAGTCAATTTAAAAAAAAAAAAAAAAAAAAAGTTGTTTTTTCATTGCAGGTAGAAGCTGAAATTTGTTTTGTATGAATTGGAGATGTGAGGGAGACTTCCTACAGGCAGGAATACAGAGATAGAGACAAGAACGACAGAGATCAATGACAGATAAAGAAAAAAAAAAGTCGCCCAGTTTCGGAAACAATAGTTGACACAAACTTGACGAAGCAGTTCTTGTTCACCAAAGTTCAAATTCGCAGTCAGAACTGTACATTTGATAGACAGGGTGCCCAGTTTATGTTGAATCAGTTTAATGGAGCTGAAGAAGGACCCTTAGATTTGCCTTGGCACTAAAAATCAAGGAGGCCTGAACAGTGTCGGTCAGCCTGCTGGATTCTGTGTGTATTGTGTACGTCGCTGTGTATGTGTGTCACGGAGGCAGCAGCAGCTCTGGGCCTCAGTTCTGTGTTAGTGGGACAGTTCAGGCTCTGCGTACACCTCCATTTAGCTATTTATATAAGGGAAAGACTGAGAGGGAGTGTGTGTGTGCATGTGTGTGTGTGTGTGTGTGTGTGTGTGTGTGCTTACAGGAGGCAAAGGCCATCATCGCCCAGCGGTCAGGAAACCCTCGGGAGTTCTTCAGGCAGAAGGAGCGAGCTTTGACCATCAGCGTTGACACCTCGCCCGTCTCCATCCACAGGGCCGGTAAGACGTCCGTCTCGTACCGCTGCTCACTGTCCACTTTTAGCTCATCTGCACCCACAACTTCCTCCAAAACAGCTGAGCCACACAGCAAAGGCAGAGTGGGATGCAAAAGCTGTGAGGAAAAAAGCAGACCAGTGGTGAGGGTGGGAGGGAGGCACTCGGTTTTATGTTTACGTTAGGCATTTTAGCTGATGCAGTTCACATGAGGCATCTTCATCTATAACCTGAAGTATCCGTGCTTCATTAACAAGGCAAGTAGCATAACAATAAGGATGGACACTTCCATCCATGTGTTTATCTGGACTGCTGATGGATCTTGAAGGTTTAAGAGCAAGGACCCAAACGCCACTGTGTCCACAGGGGGTGTATTTGATGCTAGCTGTCACGCTGCAAACACCTCCTAGCTGCATATGATTGGACTAATGCTTCACCAGTGGGCTGTCCTCTCTTGAATTTCCAAGCGGACCAACAGAGTGGGTCTTTTGGAAACTTTCTTTATATATATCACAAAAATAGTTCACTGAAATGTGTTTCTGAAAACATTTGAGGTGAGAAATAAACTCTGCAGTTTTCATTTTAGTCACATGGGACGCCCATAATTTGCATAAGGTCGCCTAGACCTCAATTTCATGCAAATGAGGAGATGCCAATGCGATGCCCTGTCTCTGAAAATGGAATGCAACACTACCAGAATGCATTGCACAGCCGCTTACGTCCTGTGGACATAAACCATAGGGCTATAAGTTAGTCTGCTCTGCCATCAGACTTGGCAGCAAAGGGGTTATGAATTTGAGTTCCTATTCTGATCAAAAATGATTTTTCTGGCACAAAAGTGAAAGTGCCTTGCGATTTTTGTGAGTCAGATCCAGATTCTCAGCTGATTGCTTTGTGAGGGTAATTTGTCTTTATTTTTTCTGCCTCGTTTGATCTAAGCGTGCCAAGAGTTTTAGTCTTACCATGAAGAAACCTTTTACCCCTTCACTTTTAAATTCACGCCAATCAAGTTGTGATGCAAACAAACCTTCAAATAGAGCAGATAAGAGCCACCCTCATCACCAATTTCAAGTACAAATTGCTTCAGCTGTAAACCTAATCCACCAAGGCTGCATCCCCCTCGCTCTGAAGCTCCTTTTCTAACTGAAGCGTTTGCTCTGACGTGAGATTAGAAGATGAAAACTTTCTCCCTCTCTTGCCTGACTCTCTGGTGATGCTGCTGCTGCCGCTGTGTTGCAGCAGCCAGATTTGTTTGTGTAAATTCTCCATGCCTCTTTCTAAAGGATCTTAATGTGCACCGCAGTCATTTGGGGGATTTGATGTTGTGAAACGTGGATCACGTAATTAATTGCAATTTCAATTTGCACGGCTTTCACCTGCAAATAACGATTATGCGGACAAATTGAGGAGAATTACACATCATTTGCAGCTGTGTGACCATGACAGGCAGAGACGAGGCTTTATTGTTTTTCGAGCAGTGCTTTTTGGCAGCTTTCCACTCACCGCATACAGTCAACGAATAACATGTCACTCTGATTTGGATGTTTTCGTGATATAAGCGCACGCTCTTTTCCGCACAAACCTGTTTATTGAATGCGGGCCTCAGGTTCCTGTCCTGGTTAGGGGAACATGTGTAGAGACGGAGCACCTGCAGGGAGAAAGAGAGGGAGAGGAGGGCGGGCGTGAGGATTTGGCCGTCTAAATTGTCATCTGTCAGGTCCAGCGAGCCATTCATCAAGTTCAACACGCCGCTCCACTCTGCTCCAATATAAATGGCTCAGAGATGTGTGGATCCATAAGTCTTGCTCAGGTTTGTGAAAATGGATGATTGAGGTGAAGACTGATGAAGAGGAGAGGTGGATATTTGGGACTCCAGCCGCCTGATGGCTTATCGCTCTGTTTCCTCTGAATATGACAAGACAAAGGAGCCAGCCGAGCACATTCTTTTCAACTCTCCCCACAAACTCTGGCACACACTGATGTGGCCACTGGACAGTCTAACTTTATGTTTCCCTTTCTCCATCGATGCGGTTTGGGTTTTCTTTTCACATTGTCGGATGCCGTTTGCCTGCAGCTTCGATGTTTATGTGATCCTGCTGTCTCGACGAAAAGATTCAGAATCTCAGTATCTAAATCTCTATCTCTAAGCAAGTGCAGCAGAAAAAAAAAATGCCCAAAACATTAATTTTTAAATCCTGCTGAAAATAAACTGGGACTAAATTATATTATAGTAGACAGTGTTTGTTTTTTTAACTGGGATTTTATTACGCAGAAATATTCCTAATCTGCTGGTTCACAAGGATGGATACAGTCAAATACAGAAATAATATCCATCAACAGCGCATTTCTGCTTACTCTGCATGCTTTGTCTACAAAGTCAGTGTGTTATTATCACACTAACCACTCTTTCTCTCTTTTTCTTTCTTTCTTTCTTTCTTTCTTTCTTTCCCTCTTTCTTTCTTTCTTTCTTGGTCTTTTCCTTTCGGGGTTTTCTTCTGCCATCTTTGCACTGATTTGACCCCACATTTTTTGCACCGGTCCTCTTTTTTTTGTGTATTCCTTCCTTGCTTCATTGATTCATTCATCCATCCTTTTCTTTGCATGTTCACTCCCACACTCATTGACACGTTTTATTTTGGATTTTCTGGTATATTCCTCTTTTCCTCCCCACCGCGAGTCTCTCTTTTTCTCGTGAATGTCTTCCTATGGGACGCTCCACCTCTCCCTTTTCACTTTGAGGTTAAACTGCCTCTGCTTTCTCTCTATATGTCTCTCTCTCTCTCGCTCTTATGTTTTGTTCTCGTGTGCCTCCCTCTCTCGTCCGTCTTACCCCGCATCTCTTTGTATGGTGCATCGCTCTGTGTCTATGTTATGTGTGTGTATATCTATGTGTGTGCGGGTGTGTGTCACCCCGTCCACCAGGCCGTTTGGACAGCCCTTTCTTGAGGCAGCAGCACAGTCCCAGCGGCCCCAGTCCGAACCCCCCACTCCGGGGCGCGTCGCCCCTCCGCACCCCACCTCACGCACGGACGCAGCCCGCTGCTGCAGCCGGTAGGTACAGTCAATAAACGAGAAAACTGCCAGAAAATTCAGAGGAAAGAAGCAGGGACGTCGACAGATGTTACTCTCCCCAGCCTGCAGATCCCTCCCGATGCATTCCTCCCTTAAGAAGGAAGCAACAAAGATGAAATGACACCCATGGAGGCGGGTGAAAATGCATGTGAATTCAAAATCTGAGTTATCAAAAAGTCATGCAAGAAGTTTCCATCAGGTCAGCACCTCTGTGGTAATTTAGCACTGTTTTTCAATCCACATGCATTTTCATTACCTCTGTTTTTATCAGTTCATTTTTGGACCCCCCCCCACACACATGCACACGCTTCCACACCCCTCACATTCAGCCATTAACCCCTGCCCCCCCACACACACACACTCCCACCAAATCCAGTCCAACCCTGAACACTAGAGCAGCTAAAAAAATCCCTCACCTCACCACCCTCCCCAAAATTCACTGCCACCCTGCCCTCTGCACAGCAACGCCCATTCATCATTGACATGTTTATATTCATATTTCACAATTCAGCTTAGCCGATGCTCTACCTACTTTAAGCACACACACTCAAATAAGGCTGTTTTCAAAAAATCCCAAATCTGCAAGTGCAATTCAGGGTTTTAGCGTTTAGTAAAGGATGTCTTTCTCTCACTGCTCACAATAAAATTACTCTTCTTGCTGGTGCTTTTCTTGGTAATAATAGACAAGGCACTATGAAGAGTGACTGATAATCCACTGATAAACTGAGAATGCTAAATCATCAGAAATTGTTAGAATAGTGGAATGAAAGAAAACAGAAGACAATTCACAATCGGAAAATCTTAATTATTTCTTGATCCTTATCCTCACACTACCTTTACTATTGTATGCCAGGGCATACAACTTCCTGAAAACAGTCTGCTAATTCATGTGTTCAGGAGGACTCTACTTCACTTACTGATATTCTACGTTTCCCAGAAAGCCCATCGACAACCTCGGAGTTTCCAAGACATTTTCAGTTCATGAAAAAAGGGAGACATTTTCAGTTCCTTTATTTTTGTCTGTGGCAACAGTTAACAAAATGTCAGGTCCCTGTTTGCCTGTAATTTGACACTTTTAAATATGTTAAACCATGACATTAGAAAGACCATAGGGTGATCTGATACATGTGTTATCGACTTAATATTTGTTATCACCCAGGACCAGAAGCACGTCCTGAGATGTTAACTTCACTGTTTGATAAGCAGCCAATGCTAGAAATTTGGGGATTTTCCCATTGCAAATTAAAAATTCTTCCATACCATATCAACAAATAAGGACATCCACACCAACAATAAAGATATTACGCAAAACAGGAGCTTTAATCGGTAACTTTGTACCCCGAGGTGTTTTCCCATACTTCTGACAAAGTGAAGCTCTGAATCACTTGGTGTGATTTGTGTTAGTTTAGTAAGAGGAAGACAAGAAGAGTTTTCCAGTCAGGAATTCACTCCTCACATCAGAAAAAAAAAACAGTGTGGGAAAAAGCTTTGTCTTTGATATTGGGATTCATGGCATAAACATTAAATAAGTCATTAAGGTTATGTTTTTTATCTATAGCACTTAACAAAGAGCATAGCGTGGTGCAGCCATCTGCCACCATCTGGACTATGGATTAGATTCCATTGATCTGTCCGTCACACACTATTTCTTGGCGCCTGCTGGTCTCAATGATGGATTTTGACACCGGGGTCCAGCATTTTGAATATAATCCTGCTTGGCCTACTAAAGCAGCACCACCAGGCCAACAGAGCCCTCACCTTCATGCTCAGTATCTCAGACACTGCTGGGTCAAATTTGGTGAACCTTTGGGGAATGACGTGTTTTTACACTGATATCCAGTATCCAACAGATTGGCCAACACTGTGCCACCAACACGCCAAAGGGTTCCAGAGCTTCAAACATGAATTTTTCAGACACCAAACATCATACATACAAAAACAAAACAAAACCAAAACAACTACACCCAGGATGACTTGCTCCATTCGCAGGGGATTCACGACAGAGCATAGAAAACAGAAACATAAGTAGTATTTCTCAGAGCTTTATCCCACCCCTCTCTCGTACTTCATCTAACTTTTAGCTTTTGCACTTGCAGACTAACTTGGCAGTAACGCCCTTAATGGCTGTAAACCATAAAGTGTCTTGTCCAGTTGTGTGATGGATGTTAACTCCATCGTCCCTCTCACAGTCGCCATCCTCTCAGTGTTGTCTAGTCAGCCGCCAACTTCGATCTGTCTCATGGTTTTGTGAACAATTATGGTTTGACCTGATGTATTATGGAAATTGTTACTGCAGCATCAGCAGTATGCGCACATCTAAACACATTTCACGAATCTCGTTTGTTTTCTATCACTCTCCCTCTCCCTCCCCCTCACTCTCCACCGCTGCTCCTCGTCTTGACCAACTGACCAATCCGTGAGTGTGTGTATGTTGGCTGCGTGTGTGTGTATGTGTGTGTGTGTGTGTGTGTGTGTGTGTAGCGTCGCCAAGGTGGAAAACACACCTGTGTTCTGTGCTCCCTTGTGGGCCTGTGTTCGATAATATATGGATCTGTGACTTTTGACATCTGTGGATTAACTTCACTGTAATGCCTGTTTTGTGCATGTTTTTAGGTTCGGTGATTGCAGGGCCTCTGTTGGGTGGGGCTCAAACCAGTTCAACAGTTCTCATGAACAAACCTCTGCCCTCTCTAAAAATTAATCTCCCCTCTGCACTGCAAAAACTCACAATCTTACCAAGATTATTTGTCTTATTTCAAGTCAAAAATGTCTTATTCCTAGTCAAAATATCTCATTACACTTAAAATAAGACATGATCACCTCAGAAGTAACTTGTTTTTAGACAATTGTCTCTTGTTTCAAGTGAAAATTTGCTTGAAACAAGTGAAAATTTGCTTGTTTCATTGGCAAAATTTGTTTCTTGTTTCTAGCTAATTTTCACTTATTTCAAGTGAATTTTCACTTTTTCCACTGGCAAATTTTGCCAATGAAACAAGCAAATTTTCACTTGTTTCAAGTGAATTTTCACTTGAAACAAGTGAAAATTGTCTAAAAACAATTTTACCTCTGAGGTGATCATGTCTTATTTTAAGTGTAATGAGATATTTTGACTAGAAATAAGACATTTTTCACTTGAAATAAGACAAATAATCTTAGTAAGATTTTGCGTTTTTGCAGTGTGGTTATACTTTGTAAATGTGTTTCTATTAAAAGTAAAAGAAAAGAAAAAAACTATAAAAGCTTCTTGCCACAATCACCATGGCCTTTCGTCCTTTCAAAATTGAATCCATCCTTCTTTTAAAATGAAGTGTCCTCATTAATTTAGCGGCAGAGCTGTCCTCCTCTCTTAATTTAGGTCTTTTGACCCTCAGATTCGACCTCACAGGCTTTGACCCTTAGCTGAATTGGAAAGCCCACCCAAGCAAGACTCTGCTCAGCTGGATGTGATTCGTCACGTTAACAGAGTCACGCGTCTCAGTCGTCCGTTCGTCCTCTGTCGCAGTGATATTGTTCATTGTGTGGTGCGTTGTCTTGGATGTCCTCTTCACCGCCTTGGGGAAATGTCCTTTTGGTCGCCTTACAGGACCCTCAGCTTATTATTAATGCTCATCATCTTTCAGTTTCAGCATGATTCTGTCTAAGACACCTGCCGTGATGTGATTCCTCCTCTTCAAATTGTTCCCTTGTTTCATTTCTCATGGTGTTTTTAAAAGTATTTCTAACATAGCACAGTGTGCGTATTGTTGGACACTTCAATCCACAGTATACGTTTATACCTTTTCTATATCAGAGAGACAAATGGGAATTGATACCCTAAAAGTGGCAACATTGCTGCAATATCCTACTCACTGTTATGTGTTGCATTTACAGGAAAACAGTTTCTGAATAACTAATCACCCTTATGACCCCACTTGCCCTCTCTGCTTGGGGATGAAGTCAGTCTGTCTACCTTTACTGTTGCGCTTTTATCCAGACAAATTTACCATGAGCTGTAATTCTTAGATCCAAATTTAATTCCAAGACAACACCCCATCCTACCCACTGGGATTTTCTAAAGACAATGAACCCATTTTTAGAAAGCTCAGAGCTATTTCAGGACCTTGTGGTCACTTCCTGAAACTCATGCATGTCCTAAATGTCAGCTGCTTGAAGTGGTTTAGCGGCTGGGTCATAGATTGTGAAGCTTCAGTGCCAGTGATGTCTTGTCATTTCAACATCCATGACATGGGGCGGTATAAAAAAATGCCAATAATACATGAGAGGGTGTTCTTTCCACTGATTATGGTACCCATAATCACAGTAAAGATCCCCCTCACGAGGGTCATAGTTTCTATACAATGGTTACTGATGTGTACGGAGATAAATAGTGTCGTAAAAATAGGAAAAAACAAGAAAATTGCAAAGTACCTGCCTGGTTATGGCAGGAATTGGCATTAAACCAGGGCAGCGCTGTATGCTTTATGGCTAGTAAAGGTGCTATATGGAGTTTTAAAAAAATGTCATTATCCTCATTTACTTAAGAGTAGTATGTTGTCAAATGTCAGGGTCAATTGACAGTAACCTTGATGTAATTACTAAATGAGAGTGTGGCGGAGATGATCGGCCAGGGGTTTTGTTAGTGGTGTTGTTTCTCTAATGAAGACTACATTTCTCATTTCTACCTGAAGAGGGTAAACATGTTGGAAGTGACTTCTCCATCACACTTTCACTCCCTCCACCATCTGCCAGAAACTCTGAATGCTCAAGCTCCTTTTGCCCTGGAAGAACAGTGCCCTCTTCCTGTTTTGTACCATACAGCAACCCAGCAGGCTTGATCCTGACTGATCAAAAGTGCTGGATGTAAAATGCAGTGGAGAGGCTGATGGAGACTGGCAGTCTTCTCAGTGGTGATCTCAGTTATTTACAGTAATTAACCTCAAGTGATATTATTGTTGCTAAAATCCATGTAGCACCTTTAAGGGATGTAGCTTTGCTGCTCATATTGCCTGGCTGAAACCACCATCAATTCTGTGCCATACAGATCACACTTGAATTCATTGAGGGAAAAAAGGAGCGTGTCCAGCACTGGCTGTGGTGGTGACTGTAATTAACATTGTGTTGATGTTTGATTCATTCTGTACTGTCATTAAGATGTCCATGCCAGGATTTGCTTTGTGCATTGTGGTAGTGACTAACCTACATGCTGTTGACGCTCATATTTTGATGCTCATGCTACATATTGTGATGATGCTTATGATAAATTAACGTTCAGTGGATTTCTGTGACTGTCGTTTGGTAACCTGCCGTTGGACCGCACTTGTTTCTGTGGGTGTTCTCTGGTTATGTGACAGTGAAAGTGATGTAATTGCTGTGGGCTTGTGCATTGTAAAGATGTGTTGAAGTAATGTAGCATGTGCCCTCCCAGACAAACACATGCAGGTATTTTGATGAATGGCAATACCTGGAAAATTGGGCCTATGTGCAAGGGTCCTGTTTACATCCAGTTCCAATCAAACTTAATTTTTTTATTTTCACCAGTTTTACTAGAATCACACCTGGACTTTTTCTTCAAAAAAAAAAAAAAAAAAAAAACAACCAAACAAAAAACCCTCAAATTCTTCTATTCTGACAAGTTCACAGCATTTTAGCTGAGCAACTGGAAGCCTGAATGAGGGTACTCAGGATTGTAACTGCTATGGATGTGAGAGCATGTTTTTCAAATTCGTACAAGAAATACCATATTAAGTGAGACATAATTGATAAGTAACTTGATGTTCTGTATGTTATTCCAATCCTGAGACACTGAGGATTTAGAAACCATTGCAAACAAAATGAAAAATACGGCACATGTTCAGATGTGCTGCTGTTATAAAACGTTGCGTCATTTTGTCATGTTATCATTGTATTGGTATATTTTTTGTTTGGGGGGAAGGACTCTTTGTTATTTCAACACATCTGGTTTTGGTAGTGTGATTCCATGCTGTAAGTGGATTTTGTGTGTGTGTGTTTTGTGAAGACTTTGTGGTGTGCACTTTCGATGTTTGTTGCTGTGCCATTCTGACCCGACAGGGGACGACAACGATGAAGGGAGCACAGAATACAACATGGCCGCTGTGTCGCCCATCCCTAAAATAGTCACTACGGCCATCAGTGAGGATGTCAGCAAGGAAGAGGAAAACTTCAGAAATGAGTGGGGTAAGAGTGCAACATGGACACACACAAACAAACACACACACACACACGCATCCTTGCGACATGATTTTCTTTCCCTTCTTGTACTACACACATAAATGGAATATGTTATCTTGCATACTTATTATTTTTCCATGTTTCTTTGCTTATCTGAAACTTTAAAACCATTCAACTGACACATACTGTTAATATATTGTGTCACGACCCGGCTCATGAACCGTGACAAAAAGTGGAGGTACACAGTGTTTAACGTAAAGAATTAAAGATTTATTAACATAACTTAACCAAAACCATTCTATAGTTGTGAAGTGTGAGAATCTGTAATGTCAGTGTGTCTGCCGATGGATGTGTGAACAAATGGTGAGTGCGGGGTGTTGTGTAAGAGAAATAAAACTAAATCAGGCCAAAGCCAACCAAAGAAAAGACGTGGTGCCATCAGGGTGGATAAGAGGGAGAGTGAGGGAAGGAGAGGGGGCCTTTTAACCCCTGGGAGCCTGGCCAGGTGCTCCCAATTGGGAAGACTAGTCTCCACCCACCAGCAGCCTGCAACAGGGAGAAACACACAACAACAGACAGGGGGAAACACATAACCACGCCCAGCAGGCCCTGCTAGGCAGGAGGCCGTCACAATTGAAACGTGGATTGTAGATTGATGGAAATCAATGAAATCTGTATAAATTTGTATATTTAAGGAGTTATTGCAGATTTAAAGGATTTTTTTTTTTTTTTTAATTTTACCCATCTCGTCCCACAATTTTTATGCTACAATGATGCTCCATATGTCAAACCATGCAGCATTCTCTTTTAGATTTATGCCATAATTTTTTTTTTGATACTTCTTATACATTTTGACTTACTAACATTTAATAATATACATATATTGAAATACAATTAGACTTCCATTGTATTTGTAAGTCAGCCAATGTGTGTAGTAGAAACTCCAGTCAACTTTTTAAATGCTCAGTATGGCCAGTATGGCCTCTCTCTGTAACAAGAGCAATAACATTATGAAGCAGGGTTTTGCAGAGAATCTCACCCTAAATTGCACAAAGAGGAGTTATTTCGCATCCTGTGTATTAATAAAGATGATGATGATGATAATGATGAGTCATTGACAGTGAAATATATTGAGAGATGCCAAATACGACACAGTCTCAACAGCAACAATAATATGACAAAATAAAGGATGAAGATTTGTGTGAGATTTAAATACAGCTTCAGATCCTCTTGGAAGAGCAGTAAATTCACTGAAAGCATCTTTGACTTCGTTTTGACAAAAATAATAATTATTTCTTGAATCCTTTTTTTTTTTTTTTTTTTTTTTTTTTTGCTACCCGCAGCATCAATCTGGGTAACAGTGGGTGTATGATTTCCATTCACAACAGTGTTTTGAGGTTGACAGGTTGACAGCCACTCACACACTGGGTGGCAACCACGCATGTGTGTTGTAAATAGGGTGTATCGGGCGTGTTGCGTATTATTTTCAGTTGACTGAAGCGACAAATCCTAAGTGTTACATTGTAGCAGAGCGGATATTTATTCAAATGACAGTGTCATAGGCTCTGTCTCAGACACAGCTGGCAAGTAGGAATTTGCAAGGTCTAATTCAGGTGAAGACACATTGGGAGCTTCTTTTTAAGATACATTATTTTAGCCAGTTTTGACTGAAGCCTTCCGTTGGGAAATCCAAAAATGCCTAGCAATGTAAAAAATCTTTGATATCCTCTTAAATTAATGGTCCCTGTTTCAAGAAAATGTGTTCTCAGATGAAAACTTAAACTTAAATTTGAACATTTTATGTGAATATTGCGGTAAGTTTCTGTAAAACCACTGCCATTACATTTACCTATTGGACAGAGCATCCTGACGTAGCACCTGTAAGGTAGCTGACATCACATTACATTAGAGGAGCCTTAATGAACATGGCAACTGGTGTTAATGTGCTTCATGGAATGCTATGCTAGTCATGCAGCATTTCCTTGTTAGGTCGTCTAAATCCATGTAACCTGTTGGACGATAGGTTCCTAACTCAGTACCAAAGTGACACGAAGCTTCCTTACAAATGTGTCACAGCCACAGATGATTATGATGATTAAATATTGTCTCTTTGTTTCCCACCAGATTCAGTGCCAAAGCAGGAGCAGAAGTCCCCAGTCCAGGAGTCGACTCCCACCAAGCCGGTGCAGAGCGTCGCCCCGCAGGCTCGCAACTCAGCCAACTTCTCTGTGTGGGAGTCCGGGACAGACAGCCTGGTTGAGCTATGGGACAGCGGCCCTGCCCCTGCCACTGCCCCCTCCCAGTCCTCCCACTTGGTAGACTTGATGAGTGACAGCACTGATGCCCAACTGGCCGACGTGGCGCCAACCACCGCTGCCAGCAGCAGCAGCGGCGGCGGCCGGCCCCAGCCGCTCCTCAGCTTCGATGAGATGATGGATGGGACGTTCTGCTCAGGCACAGGCACAGGCGCTGACGACGACCCCTCCAGTCTGGTGGATGTGGCAGGCTCTGACCAGATGACCCTCAGCTACCAGCATGCACTGCAGCACGCATCAGGGGAGGGGCAGGAGCTGGATGACGGACAGCTGCTGATGACCAATGGGGAGACGCTGCTGAAAGAAGGGACTCAGGTCAGGGAGGCTAACTTTAATGCGCCTGCTGCAGCTACAGGGGATTCCTGCCTGTTTGTTTATTTTTAAGTAATTTCTTTCTTCTGCTTGTTTTTGGTCCATACAGGCTAGTGAAGGCTATTTCAGCCAATCACAGGAAGAGGAATTTGGCCAATCCGATGAGTGCTCAGCTAAACCTATGCCGGCCTTTTATAACAAGCCACCAGGTGAGAATAGTAAACTGAAACTCTGGTGAACAAAAAAAAAACATTTTTCATACAAAATGACAACATAAAATGTAAGAAAAAAAAAAAAGATTCAGGTGCCGTAGTTCCACTGTTACTGTAAAAAATAAACAGCAAGCTACCCATAGCACCTGGTCACATAATGATCACTGTCTTGTTGTTAACACATCGGGTTTGTGCACTAGATAACACGTCTGCTAGAGGTTATTTTGTCGTTAGTGGGTTGCATCTTGTGGTTTGATAAATTAATCTGATGGCTAGTGAGCTAGCTAACAGTTCAGGTTAACTGAGCTGATTCTTGTCAAGCTACATCTCAGAGGACTCTATCTAAGTGCACAGTCTGAGCAGCATGGCACAAATGGCGCAAGAGCATGTCCAAGTCCACTTCTGCTATGTTAACGGCACAAAAGATTGTCGTTGCACCAGGAGCATGTTTCAGTAGGGCTGTACTTAGTCTCTTCATTAAATGTCAGAGTGCCATCTCCCATTCCCTTTAAGAAGCATGTACGCTTGCACCTTGGTGGATTTCTGTTATAATGGCAGATTTTCCAGGTAAGAAGGAACGCTTCTCTGCAGAAGAATGGGATCTCCTTGGGCACAAAATGAAAGCACAGAATATACAGTACAGGCCAAAGGTTTGGACACACCTTCTCATTCAATGCCTGACTTCTGCACAACACAACTGATGGTCCCAACCCCATTGATAAAGCAAGAAATTCCACTAATTAACCCTGATAAGGCACACCTGTGAAGTGAAAACCATTTCAGGTGACTACCTCTTGAAGCTCATGGAGAGAATGCCAAGAGTGTGCAAAGCAGTAATCAGGGCAAAGGGTGGCTATTTTGAAGAAACTAGAATATAAAACATGTTTTCAGTTATTTCACCTTTTTTTGTTAAGTACATAACTCCACATGTGTTCATTCATAGTTTTGATTCCTTCAGTGAGAATCTACAATGTGAATAGTCATGAAAATAAAGAAAACGCATTGAATGAGAAGGTGTGTCCAAACTTTTGGCCTGTACTGTATGTGCAATGTACACCCATCTTTGTAGGCTCGCATCACTATTTGGATTATCTGCACTTAGTATAACAGTGAAAAATGTGCCACTGACTTCAGACCTGGTTTTTGTTGGTCACTTTCAACTGCTTGGATGTTAGACAGGAAAAGGACAACTGTGTCAGCTGGGGATCAGCAAAAACACTGTTGCTGCCCGGTGCTGCTTGGGCCTCTTTGTGCTGCGTGTAAGATAGGGCCCAGAGTGTTTTGGAGGAGAGACTATGGCTAAAGACAGAGATTTTACTCTGTCACAGTGCGCTACATTGAAACAAATCCTTTAAAGATCACCAACCTTTGCTTATTCCATTACTGATTTGACCTACAGCTACACCACAATGTTTTTCTTTTCAAGCCCGGTTATTATATCAGTGATATCATTTGTGCTCAGCTAATGATCCACTGGACCTCTATGATGATGCTGGCTGTGGTTGCTGGCAGATTTTTGATGCAGCTGACTGAAAAGACGCAGTAACAATAAGATTGACAGGTGGACTGTTGAGGTACAAATAGTGTTGCAAAATTCCCGGAATTTTCAAAGTTGGAACATTTCCATGGGAATTTTCGGAAATTGACGGGGAATTTTCGGGAATTTATATTCACTGCATTCACCTGGTCATATACATATATACATAATAAACATTTTGGTTTGTTACAAGCAGATATGCATGCAAACATGTTACATTATAATGAATTTCCAGGGAATTTTCGGGAATTTTCCCCAGCTGAGTCAAACTGTCGTGAATATTGGCATAACCAGTGTGCGAAATAAGGGGGAGCAAAGGGGAGCACAGCTCTCCTGGTGGTGACATGAGCTCCCCTGGCTGGAAACATTGTGCACGGTGTGCGTGGCCACCCGGTCTCAAAATTCCCAAATTCCCAAAATTCCCGAGCCGAATTTTCCTGGGAATTTTCGGAAAAATTGGAAAAAAAGTGACAGCAAAAATCTCAGAAACTTTCCGGGAAATTTACCAGAAAATTTCCACCCCTTTGCAACACTAGGTACAAAAGATATATGGAACAGACTTGTCAAGATGAACCGTATGGCTAGCTTTTACAGAATAAATGTCAACAGCAACAGTCACCATGAGAAATAACTCAAAACTGTGTGTGTGTGTGTGTGTGTGTGTGTGTGTGTGTGCTGTATGTTCAGAGATTGACATTACGTGCTGGGACACGGACCCCGTGGTTGACGAGGATGACGACTAACCGGCCAATCAGAAACCACCACCGGACCAAGAGGAAGTAGAAAGTGCACATCACCAAGAATCAGATTTTTTTTTTTTTTTCTAAAAAACAAAACACAAACAAAAAAAGTTATAGCAAGTCTTGCATCAAAACAACTTCTGTATAATCTCCTAAAGGAAAAACAAAGTTAGCCACCTAAAAAGGGTTTGAGTTATCGTTAAAGATGCTAATGGGTTGGAAAGCTTGTTTTACGAGGGTTTTTTCTTCTGTGTGTTTGTTACTTTATTTATTTGGTTTTTCTTCTTTTTTTTTTTTTTTGCTATGCAGATGTAATAGCTGGGAGCGGGGTACTTTTGTTTGTGTATATGATTTATTACACAGCAAAGTAGCGCACAGCTTTATATTAGAGACAATGAACCCTTGTGTACGGCAGGTAGCCTGCACACCTAGTCGATAGTGCTTTAATAACCCCAGTATAAAACTGTAATCACAATGGATCAATACAGCTGCCATATATATATATATCCTCTTTCTTTCCATTTCTTTGACCTCTTTTCTACCTCCCTTATTCCCTCTGCCTTTCTCCTACCCTTCCAGCAGCACTGCAAAAAATATTCATCTTCACAAGTCGATTGTTTAGTCTTAAGATCTCACTCTTTATTGAAAAAAAAGGAAAAAAAAGTGAAAAAATTCACTTTTTCCAATGCACCCCACCTCCTTTCAGGAATTTTGTTTTGTTTGTTGGCAACCTGGTTGAAGACACCTCTTTTGAAGAACTGACATGATTCCAGAAAATTCTTAAAATAAGTTACCCCTTTTGACCTTTTTCACTCCTTTTTATAAGATTTTAAGACTGAAGTCAAGCTGAAATGACTTGTAAATATGGATGCTTTTCAGTGTACACTACCTTTTTTTTCTGCCTCCTTAATGAATGAACAGCAGCTTCTGCACCAGCCCTGCCCTGTGGTTCCCCAAAATTAATCTTTTTTGCTCCACTGACTTATTAACACTATCCAAAAAAAAAAAAAAAAAAAAAAAAAATCTTCAAAAAAAAGTCTTTTTTGCATTTGACTTCAAAATGTGTTCTAGATAAATATAGATATTTTTGAAGTACTAATAGTGTTTTTTTAGGCAAACTTGGCATTGAATCTGGCTTTGGGATGAGGTGACCACTGTGAGTTCCAAAGCCAGATTTGGCCTGTGCATACTAGAGAAAAAAAAATTCTTTATATTATTCCTATTCCTCTGGAGAACTCTCACTCTGTCCAAGGCTACACATGAGAAGTCATCTTTGCCTCCAGGTCCTGAAAATGGAAAAGAAAGAGTGGCAGTAAAATCCACACACCGTCATATTCTGCATAGTTTTAACGGGACAGCTGGGGGCCCGGTACCTGTTGGGAGGGGAGGGGGGGGCAGCATGGTGAGAAGGATGCCTTGCCTTGTCTAATCCTGTCTAGATTTTAATGTTCATGTCATGGCGATTAGGCCTTACTGTCCCACTGATCTGCAGAGAGAGAGGGAAGGAGATGCGAGGGCATGGATAGGCTGTGCAGGCAGAGATGTGGGATCAGGGTTTAGACAAACCTGGGTCACAAAGTACTCGCTAATATTTTCTTAGTATTTTGTTTTAGTCTGCATGCAGTCTGCATGCAGTACCAAGATGAATTGGCTTTATCGGATTGAGACAGATAGATAGATTGAGTGAGAACGTCAGGTAAGTTGTGAGTTTCACATACATTACTGTAGTGGTCTTAGACTTTTCCATGTCAAGGAGCCCCGAAATCCATGCACACAGTAAACCCCAGATGCCCATTTGAGAGGAAGTTATCCTAAGGAGAAAATTGTTTGTTGTTTGGTTTGGAGGTAACAAAGGTTGGTGCAGCAAAACTATGATCAAATTAGGATCACGACCAAGAATGATCAAATGGCCATCTTGAGAACTCATAAAAGTTAATTTAAAAAACGATTTCTCCTGTTGCTGGGGACACCCTGCTACCGTTTCAGAATTCACCTGGAACTAATTTAAGATTGGCTCTGTCAAGCGGACTGCTGAACATTTGATGAGCACCAGGGTTTGATTAGAGCGTTCTCACCTACCCACATGTACCGCACTAAGGGGGTTCCTTGAGTTCCTTTCAACCAGACTCAATGCAGCAGGTGTGAACGCCACCTGAAAATACTTTCTGTAGTTTGTTTCAGCTAACTTAGGTGCAGATGGGAAGGATTTACCACACAGGAAAATACGACAAGCACCAGACGGTTTCCAATCATTTCAGGAAACTGTTCAAACTGTACGCACTTTTCTAAGACTGACAACTTACCTAACATTTGGAACCTCACAAAACCCAGTCTGGTGCTCCAAGCGGCTCTACGCAAATGCTAAAGATTATTTGCAAACACTGTCTGACCCAGGTCTGCCACCTGACTGCTTTTGTTCTGTGCCAATGCAAAAAGTAACATCTGTATTTGTCGTTGTGTTGTTTAGCTTGTTTAACTCTCCCCGGAAACTGGAGTCACAGATGGGGAGGGAGGTTATATTTTTAATACCTGTCAAAAAGTGTGCTAGAATTGATATTGAGGATCTTTTTCAATATTAGCGACAACAGCAGACGTCTTTGTTGTAAATTCCTGTAAAAAAAAAAAAAAAAAAACTCCTAGGCAATAATAATTATATCTAGAACACTCGGATAGTCATTGTGAAGTTACAGAGCCCAGTTTCAGAAAAGCATCTGCAGCATCTTGGCTCATTAATTTACAGTGGATCAAAGATGATCCAGGGGCTTAGATGCTTTTCGGGAGCCAGCCAGCAGTGAGGCTTGGTTTAAACCTCTGCAGTTTGCATGATAAGTCCATGTCTGACGAAAAACATGAAAACCCAACACACACTAAGGTCATTTTTAGGACATTATGGTCATTTCACAAACTTCTCCCAAGATCAGGTTCACTTATTTATCACTTGTTGATGCTATTTAGATTTTTTTCCAATCCTTAATTAATGGGTCAGAATCAAGCAGCCACTTGTTATTCAGTGCTGTGCTCTGATTTTAAATCTTATCTTAAAAGACAGCTGAGCAAGATTGGCTCTAATACTGTGTTCAAATCATAATCATACTTAATTAGACTTAAATATAAGCTGACAACTGAGAAAACACACATCAGCCTCAGAGTGGGAATAACAAGTGCAGCAGGATATGGGGGTTTTCTGTAGGCTGTGATGCCGCCCACTTGGCATCGTGTACTGACACAAAAGTTTATCAGCATAGGCCGAACACACATTCACCAAGCAGCAGTCCAAGGTAATACATATTAAAAATTATATAATTATTATTTATTCAGGGCAATCAACTTTACTTTTGAAAAGTGAGCAATATCGGTCACAGTTTTTTATGGTTGAGTTTAAATACATCACAGTTATTTGAGACATTAAATATGAATGTTTCCAGGTTGTAGCAAGGAGATGTCTTCCTGTTGTTTCACTTCTTTCAATAAGAAGTAAATACAGCATAAATACACTATTACTTTTAACACCACAGTCTCTCAGCTTGTATACTTAAAAGGTCAAAGAAAAGGAAGGAATCAACAAAAGAAAAAAAATTCCAGGGCGATAGAAAAATCGATGAAATTTGCCGACACTGGAACAAATCACAGCAGCTGCAGCTGTTGGTGCTGCTCATGAGCGTCCAATCGGCTCCCTCTTAGAAACGACAACAGGTTCTGTCACATAGTCAACACACGCACTCACACACAGACTTCTCATTGGCCAGCTGAACATGTGTACTCCACAACCAGACAGAGGTGAAAGTGAGCTCTGTGCAGCTCTAGCAGCATGGACGATGCAGAGATGTGAACCAGGCCTCAGCTGGCGGCGTGGCGGCTTGTGAGCTGAGCAGCGGCGCTTCTCAACCTCATCAGTGCACAGGCAAACTGGCAAAACAGCAAGGTGACACCAATTTATGTTTATAATCACACCAGAGTGACAAGAAGTGCGGTGAGCTGCTGGCTGTGGCACAGTTTGAATGAATTTGGAGGGGAAAATATATTTATTGAATTGATTTTCTCTCAACAAAAACGCAGCAGATATTGAAATGTGAAGATGCGTCTGAGTTGGCCTCACAACATGCCTTGGCACAGCTGGGTGGATTCAGAATGTAATCTACTATAGTCCCCCCACCCCCACCCACCACCACCAATCCACCAGATAATGGCTGATTCAGTGCTTTAAATTCTAATCAGTGATCTGCTGGACCACTCCAAAGCAGTTACACAATCTAATGCTATTTATTCTGATTCCTAATCATTGTCCAATACATTCTGATTTACAGGGAAACCTGTGCCAATAAAAGTCATTGCTTGCACAAAATAGTAAAGTTAAAATACAGTTTATCACAATTTAACTTGGCTGACAGAATCATTTACAGCCTCTCTGTATTTTAGAAATGCTGCATAATACATTTTTTTTTTGTTCCCAATCATCCATAATTTCACAAACCAAACATTTTCTTGCCCTTGAAAGAAACTGTTTCTATGTAATCGACCAGGCAAGCACTTTTTTTTAAGTGTTTGCACTCCTTTGATTAACTTGGTAACTTGCCTTGCCTTGACCACACTTTACAGTACAGTGCACATGCATGTAGGTTTCTCTACAGGTGATCCTATGATTAAAGCATATTACCATGAAACTGACCAGGCGGCGTTACCGACTATAATATTACTGACAACAGTTTTGTAACTTTGCAAAAATGGAGTAAAATACCATTCAGTTTAGTAAGAAGAGAAATAGTCCTTGAGAGGCATGTGGTGTGATCAGTGGGTAACAGATTACAAGGTCTGTTTTTTTGTAATCTGATAGCTGTAATCCCATCATCATCCACGACGCAGGCCTGCTCACTGTTTGGGTTGAGAACCACCGCTGGTCAATGTGACGAGTACAGCGTGTTTTTGTGCAAAGATGGCTAGAGAGCTGCTTCTTTCTGCTTTACAACATTCCTCCTCTCCACATCCTCTGCCGATACGTTACTGTTCACACTGTTTGAGTTTCAACCTTTTTTGTTTGTTGGTTTGTTTGTTTGTTTCAACCCTGTCTCTCATTCTCTCCCTGTTCCTCCACAGTGCAGTTCACACATTCACCAGTAGATGATGCAGGTGTATTATTTGTACAGTAACTCCACTGCTGGACTACCTCTGTGCTGTCATGTTGACAGAGGATGTTTGTCCATTCTTTGTTTTCTCCTTGCAGATGTTTCACAGTAGTCTTAATATCCGATTTACAGTCTAGACGTAGCATTGCCACTAACTCTTTAGTAATATTTTTGATTGTCGTCGATGATAATCTATAAAATTTGTAGCACTTTTCCTTCCTGTAAAGTTTAAGAATAGATTTCCCATGGTGCAACTCTCCCCAACATGGCTCCAGACTGCCTTTCATTTCTGTCTGTCTGACTCTGACTCTGAATTCCAGTCGGAGAGCAGGCGCTTGGGAAGGGGAATTCATAGGGAAGATGAAACATTTTCACTGGGCTGATGCATCTTTGAGATTATGAAAAACACGTTTTCTTTCCAAAGTCCTCCAATGCACCATTGCAAAAACTGTTATTTTCCAGTGCCAAGAGCCGTTCCCTGGCCGATATGAACCCATGCAGCATTTAGGGAACTGGAGTTTAGCTGAGATCTTTCTGAAGAAAAGTGTAGTTCCACCAGGGATTCCTCATAGTATCTGGTGAAGAACATGATGACCTTGGGGTTGCAGCATGTTTGGCTCAAAAATATTGATGAACAATCCAACTATTTGTCATTTATCAATGCAGAAAATATTTTCAGCTTCAGGCATGCACACACACACACACACACACACATACACACACAGGCCTGGCCTTGGTTAAAGATCCCATATTCAGTTTTCATATTTTTTTGTTATCAAATCTTCTCTGGCTCAGGACAAGAATAATGCTCTTCATTATGTTCTGCAAATACATGTAGCTCAGTTAAAAGTTGAATTTGTTCAGTGACTGTGCAGACCAAGTCCTCACCACTCTGACTGGCCGACAGCAGCGGCTCCTCTCATTCAGACGAGGCGAACCTGCTGGGTGAAGGCTTTCCAGTTGAAATGCCGCAAAATGGCCTTATTGGGCAGATTTCTGGAGTCCAGCTGTGATGCGTTTCCTGGAGTAGCCTGGAGTTGGAGAAATAAGGCGAATTTTTTGAAAATGCAATACTTTCAACCATTCAAGTCACATCAAATTATAATACTGTCCTTGTAGAACACCTGATCATACATGTAAATAAATAAGAGGAAAATCTGAATTCCTGTAATATGGGACCTTTAAATTTTCAAGCCTGAGTTAACTCTACTCTCCATGAGTCACATTGCTATTCACATGATTCAGGCCTTGGAGTCAAGTTAAATAAATGCTAATAATAAATAAATCAAGACTATCTGTTCATGTCCCTGCTTTGAGTTGAACCCAGGAGCAATAAAAATGATAAACCATCGTAGTATTTTGATGTAAATAGCTTTGACGGACTGATTTTATTAATCCTTATACTGATTTACAACTTATTGTTATTATTAGTATTATTAATGCTATTATTACTATGATTGCTGTACCACTAACACTTCTTTGTACCTTTGACCCGGATGGGTCACAGCATTTTAAAGCATGTTTATTTTGAGATGGAGCGGGCGTTTCCCCAGACGTTTGATGTGGTGTTGTGGAGCTGAATTTGCTCTCGGCGGTGTGGTGCTGTGGCAGCGAGGAGGCAGGAGGTGAGCTTCTGAGGGAAGGCGGCGTAGTCAGCCGGTAATGAGGCCGATAGATGGGCATACTCCAGAGGTCAGCCAGTTGATTAGGGACAATTTGAGCTTTTTTTTTTTTTAATTATCTCTTATTAATCAGCGGATATGAGCAGCGGTCACGCTCTGACACTTCCTCTCCACCACGAGCCATCAAGGCCTGAGAGGCTGCAGGTTTTCACTCCAGCTCATCTCACTGATTAGCCACTCTTTTGCTTGTTTTTGAGTGTGCAAATCAGTGAAATGCTGCTGTAGTGTTTTGTTGGGGCGAAAACCCGCAGCCTCTTGAATCTTGGGGTCCATCACATGCACAAGGAAGCTTCCTAGTTTGGTGACAGTCTTCGGGAATGCGGCCATTTAGGACTGTCTAGGTACAGCAGGGAGCATAGGACACATTAGCTTCTTTGAGTTGGCAAAGTTTTAAAGAAACACCAGGTGGTTCTTTGCTGCATACGATATCCCGTAAGACCAAAAATCCTCATATCTGGTTATTTTATTGGTGGACAAAAGCGTCACTTGGCAAGGCAAGTTTTGAATGAAAAGGTTTTTTTTTAGATGCAAGTGCATGAGACCTGTGGCATGTTTTAACTGAAATGTATCCAAAGGTGAGTGAGTTATGTTAGTAAAGCCCAGTTACTTGGCCTTTCACCGCCTGATGTCTTCTTGTTGTTGCTTGTTCCGTAACGTAACTTGCCTGGCATAGCTGCTAGTCATCCCACTGGAAGTAATCGGACTCCATATTAGCTAGCTTGCCATAAGGTAGCTAGAGTTATGAGTACCTCCAGCACACTGACAGGCTTAGATAAAATTAATTTTTTTTGGTTACCATGGAATGGAAATACTCAATTCTGATTGGTCAGTCATGGCATTCTGTGGTGTGATATTTCTGAGCAATGTCCGTCCTCATGAATAACTGTTGCTATGGACGGAGACAAAGCAGGTTTGTTATATCACACCAGGCTGAAAGTCTGCTCCATTTACAACCAATTAATCAGGCTAGATAGCGACCCCTGCTGGAGCAAAGAAGCCATTACAACATAAAAATCTCTGCTTACTTGGGCAACATCTGATTCATGGTTGGAGGCTGAGCTATGACCAGAATAGAAACGAAAACCAGAGGAAACAACAAGGAGGAATGTAGACTAAAATGTGCAGTAGGTGTGTTTAATAAAATCTTTCAAAATTCACATTTTGTGTCAAATTGTTGCTTTCTTTCATAAGCAGCCTGGTCATTACTGCAAAAGAAACCCGTTCAGGACAATACCAGATCTGATCACCCTGTCAGGGTTTATTTTGCGATAATGACCGCCTGGCTGGACATTAGCCCTTTTACTGTACGTAACCCTGTAGACAAAATAGGTGACTAATAACAAATGTCCTTTTCTAGTTGTCAAGGTGATAGGAAGCTTCCTTGTAAATGAGTCAGCTCCCTGATGTCGTTTGTTTGAGAACCACTGGTGTGTTTGGGAGCTGCGATGTAACCACATGAGTTTTTCTTTAATAATGAGACTTGGTAAATCTTTACAGGCGACTGGCAGTGAACCTGTGCCTCCCCTCTGCCACCCCACTGCCTCTCTGTGTGTGACACTGAGCTGAGACTCTCCTAACCCTGCATCTTTAACTGTGGCTGAGCTCCTTTCTGCCCAATTCTAATGTCCTGCCGCCTCCTCCGACCCTGAAACAGCTCCCGGTAGTGTCTATTACTCTCTCCCTTCCGCACTACAAGGACAAAAATACTACTACTCTAATATTACAAGTACAACTACTACTACTACAATCCCCCCCCCCCCCCCCCCACCCCATCACGCCCTAAAGCAAGGCTTAGCCGTTCCTTTTTGACTCCCTTCTTTCTCTCTAAGACTTTTCTTTCTCTTTTCTCATTTTGTACTTTGTTTTTCATTTTCCTCCTTCTCCTCCTTTTTTCCGTCCGCTTCTCACACGCTCTCTTTTTTGAAATAAGCACAAGATCTTTTGTGACATGCTAAAGTGCTGATGTACTGTATGTTAATAAAAGACTTCAAAAAACCTCCAAACCTGGCCTGAGAGAGACTGTTATTGTGTCACCTGTCAGCAAACTATTTGAAGTACTGCAGCCTTTATTTCTGCCTTCTGTTTTCAGTTTGAGTGTCCCAACAACTTTCCAAATGATTCATTCCCTGGATTCCTGTATGTATTTACCTTTTAATATTTTTCTGCCAATCTTATCCACGGTGACTTGCACAGAGGGTTCAATGTCTTGCTCAAGGACATTTCATTGATTGTCAGTATGTTCACACTAGTTAACACGTGAGCCTCACTCCAGTGAAAACTTCCTACATCCAGTTCTGGAGATTTCCATATTTTTAACTTCAGCTGAACAATTACATGCTGCTCTGTTAGGTTTAGAATATTCTATAACACTTGAGTTTATTAAATCTTCCCAGAACCTATTACAGATGCACCAGATCTGTTTTTTTTTTTTAGGATCTGGCCAGATCCCAGATCCATTACTTAAGATACAACCGTAAAATACCGTAAAATATGCTCACATGGCTTTTTTCTATGTTGCTTCCATTTCTTTCTTTCCTTTTTTCTTTGTTTTTGTTTTTGTTTCTGTTGAAGGATCCCCCTGGATCTGGCACCACTAAAATGACTGGATCCTGTTCAGGTTCACTCTTTTGACTCGACTTACTCATTTAACTAAAAGCATGTCTGCTCCTCTTAACTCCTTAAAATGTTTTGGAGTTTTGGAGATATGAGGTTTTCACTGGACCACAGTCATACAAAGCTGTAAATGTGTACTTGACACAGATATGTTCAGACTGCTATCAACAGGCTTCCTACAGACACACCTGTGGTTCCATTATGAGAATAATTGACATTCTGAGACAGATTTTCAGTGTGTCCCAGCCGTCCCCGTCCTCACAGTGAAGACGGAGCAAAACAGGAGTAACTCTGACCAGACACGTCTCTTGTTTCACAGGCAAGGTTTTATTCAGCGGCACTGAATTGAAGAGACATCGGCACCACTGACTTCCAAATAGTCAGTCCAGGAATGTGGGACTTTTCCAGCCTGTGACTCACACACAGACATGAAGCACAAAGCAGCAACAACAAAATGCAGATGAGGCGGCAGCCTTCCCCTTCAGCTCTTCAGGGTGTGGACGCTGCATATCGTACACTGGCAGCTAAACATTCACAGCATGGGTGTGTGTGTGTCTGCATTTGCTTCTTTGGGAGGATCTCACTATTAAGTCAAAAATTCCCTGGCACACTATCAGACAACAGTCCATGGTCAGTGCTAACAACATATTGGCACTGTCCAATAAAAACCACATATTTACAAATTGTAATCTTTTTTGCACTGCAAAAACGCAAAATCTTACCAAGATTATTTGTCTTATTTCAAGTCAAAAATATCTTATTTCTAGTCAAAATATCTCATTACACTTAAAATAAGACATGATCATCTCAGAAGTAAATTGTTTTTAGACAGTTTTCACTTGTTTCAAGTGAAAATTCACTTGAAACAAGTGAAAATTTGCTTGTTTCATTGGCAAAATTTGCCAGTGGAAAAAGTGAAAATTCACTTGAAATAAGTGAAAATTAGCTAGAAACAAGAAACAAATTTTGCCAATGAAACAAGCAAATTTTCACTTGATTCAAGCAAATTTTCACTTGAAACAAGAGACACAGACTTCTGAGGTGGTATTATTTTAAGTGCAATGAGATATTTTGACTAGTAATAAGACAGTTTTGACTTGAAATAAGACAAATAATCTTGGTAAGATTTTGAGTTTTTGCAGTGTGGAAGTTAGAGATCAGCCTCGCTTCCAGCTTGACTGCAATAAATTCCACAGTTTGGTTTTGTAAAGTTTTTATTCAATCTTAGGTTGTTGTTTTTCTCATCAAACACAATGAGCAAGCTGGCCAGAAACCTTGAATAATGTTATATAATATCTTCTTGGGGTGAATGTTTGTGCTCCTGAGTCCAAGGAGAAGATGTCTCTACTGGCAATTGCCGACATATTCATCATGTGCATCATGTCAGTGTACCAGGAAATATCATAGTACTTTTCCCAGTTATCTGGCAAACTTTCTAATCTTGCTTTGTGAAATTTCCTTATCAATTAGTGATGAATGATAGTGTCATTCTTCCCCTGCTTGACAATCTTTGTGCTTTCTGTTTAGGTTGAGTTAGAAAATGCGGTAATGTAATGCAACACAGGTGAAATTAAAATAAAACAAAGTTGCTTGCAGACAGAAATAAAGACAGACACGTCTGAATGGGCTAACAGAGTCTGACAACAGGGCAACATGGTGAAAAACAGCTGAGCAAAATACAGGGCGGGTGCATTCACCATGATCTCCTCCATGTCGCGTGACACGTGCGCGTTCTGTCGCTGAGGGAAGACAGAAGCCGTCCGAGGTGCAGTCAGACAGGGAGGCATCAGTTCAGCGAGACGCCATGTTCCTGTGCGCAGGAGGTCTGACTGTCTGTGTTTCTAATAAGCTCATAAGTCCCAGAATCAAACTAGCAGCTGTGAGAACGTCTGTTGTTTTTGTCCTCACAGGCTCCCATAGCAATGATACTGTTTGGCCCGTGCAGAAATCCCTCTTCATGTATTTATCCTCTGTTCATTCTACATTTACACAACTCTTTCATACGGTTCCTCTTATAGTCACACTGACATGCCTTTTCCACCTTTGTAACCCCTGTAAGTCTACCACACCATACATCTATTTGACAGTTTACACAAAAATATCTATATTTTCCAGTATGTTTCATATTAAATTGTCATTACTTTCACTTTCTGGAAAAGACAGAATCTGTAATAATGATAATTTTGGATGAACCCTCCCTCCCTCCCTTCAACCACAAATACATGACTTTAGGAAACATGATGCACACCCATTGCAGTTTCATAGTAACTTTAAGAATGGAATATCAGTTCAGCAAACATGCAGCAAACGTGAGGCTTTGCCATATTGTATCAGTGGTGTGATAGAAAAGATGTCTTCCAGCACCAGTCCATTTTTGCTGTTTCAACTGTCTTGTTCTGCTTCTTGTTCGCTTTACAGACCAAATGTTGTCCGGAAATGGAAATCTCCCGATTCCCCTCTGAGTGTGTTTATTTAAATTTGGAAATCTGCTGTGGAACTCTGATCTGGCCATATCCATACTAAACTAGGTACATTTGAAAATGCCACTCTACTTAGTATGGACGTTTTCGTTTTTTAGTGTAATTTTTTGGCATTTCTCCTTCACCTGAGAGTGACAGCAGAAAGGCGAGAAACAACACACAGCAAGGCCTCGGAGCTGGACTCAAATCATTTACGGGGATATAAAAACAGGTAATTCAATTCTCCAGTCAATACTGTACCTGATGTCAAAGGTAAAGCAGCTGCACCTTAGAGGGTACCACCCCAGTGACAAGCCGCTGGACTCCCAAAGGGACAGTTATGTGCTTTATCTTCTAAGAGTGTGTGTGTGTTGATTTTGTCCTGACAGTCATAGTGATGATGCAGTTTGGTGGAGGCATTCAATCTGAAACTGTCATTTTCAGCTGGCTGGTGCTCAGCAGGTGATCCACACTGACAAAATGATAAGCAGTACCAGCTGATACTTCACACCTGATCGATGCCATCAGAGAGCTTTCATATCACACATGGTGCCACATGGCGACGGCCATATTGGAGGTCCAGCACAGCTCTTTGGCAGCAGTAGATATAAACAACTGGCTGCATTCCTAAATTAATGACTCAGATGGCTCAACAGAGGGAATAGACAGTTAATATCTGTGCTGTTTTTGACTTGGAACTGATCATTTTGCCACTGATATATCCTAATAATTTTGTGCTCAGATATTATGCTTAGATTTTACACACGAACTAACACACAGTAGAATCTAGGCACTAGAGGATTAGCAAACTGCAAACCCAGGCAAGCAAGACACATATGTCAGTCTACCGTGTAGTGACATTTGCTATCCATCAGATTGATGGAAAGTGATGGCAAAACAGGGTTCAAATCCAAAATGGCCAGAATTGTCCTTTAAAATCAGTTGCTTTGCTGGCTAGTTAGTTTGCCAGACCTTTGTTCTGGTTAACTGAGCTGGTTCTTGTCGAGCTACAACTCTTCATGTTTTGGAGTGGAGACTCAGGCTAAAGGCAAGACATTTTACTGTGAGACAATAAGCAACATTTGGAAACAAATCTGTATCATCACACTATTCACTTTTACCTAGAACACTGCTGAATGGACGTACAGACAGACCACAGCACCACATCATTTGTAGGCTACAAAGCCCCCATTGGAAATTCCAGCTGTGTGCTGGAACCATGGATGGGGCTGAGGGACTGTGTGGTTACCAGCAGGCGCTCCAATCAGAGGGCAGCGGAAGGGGGGAAAGGAAGCCCATGATTCAGCCGTTGCCATGGTGACCTGACAGAGCGTTGGTTAGGGAGGCTGATGTTCTCTTTTTACTACATGTAAACAAGGTTGAACATGTTGCCAAGCAACACACACTGTCACAGATGCCATGCAAGCCTCAATATTAGAGGGTTGAGCCAGGTTTGATGGAAGAGGAAAAACTCAGTGGTTTGTCACCATTTCTCCATTTTGCTGTTTTGATCTGGTTTGAGAGACAATGTAAAGCAACGCTGGCTCCTTCCTTGTCAAGGAAACCTTGGCTAATTTTGTCATTGTCTTGAACTAATTCAGCTGACTAATGTTGATGCCATGCTGTCAGCTGCAAGGACGAGACTTTATAACACAATCCTCCTCATCTTCTCTCTTCCTACTCGGCACACTTTGATCAAATATTTACAAAGCAAAAATAAAATGATAAATACTTTAAATTGAGGCTGCTCAGATCCCACACATGGTGGTCAAGGAATTATATTAAGATGCTTAATTGTATGTGAACAAAAGCATTGGTACAAACGGCAAAAAACTAATCTTTATATATACTCAAACTTGGCACACAACAGAAAATACTGTTGCAAGATATGATTGCACAATGATTGGCACAAGAAATGTGTGGGCATTCTCGTCATGTAATGGATGGCTGAGTCACCTCCATTGACATTCCATACACACAGGCACTTTACATGGGCACATAGTGTGCCTCTGTCATGTAACAGAGAGACATTGGGTGATGAGACATTGATTTTTATTCATGCTGGATTCACCATCTGCAGTGTCACTGGCTTTGATTTTCATCTTTTTAATTGACATCTCATGTGGTCCTTCATGGGGCTGAGGATGTTCAGTACCATTTTGAAATCCTTTCCGAATCCATTTCATAATATGATCTGCATCATGTCAGAAATTATTTGTTTTTTTGAAAGGCTGACGTATTTGGAGATGCAAGTCGTCCTTAGGGAATGTCAAATTGTGTTTTAGTACAAATTCAAACTCTTAGGTACAAAAATATCTCAAATATACAACTGAAAACAAAGTATAGATCAGTACAGGACAAAACAACAGATATGAAGTGAAAAATCAAAATAGAAATTCTAAGATGCCAAAGATATTATCACTGCTGAAAAGGCTTTGTGGGATTCATCTCTTTTTCTCTCGCCTCTGATCTTTTATTACTAGAGAATAATACATTACAGTTGTGGAAATAATCTTGAATGGCTTCTCTCTCTTTTGTTATGTACACTGGGTAACGTCCTTCTATCTCAATAATCATCCTTGCAGTTGTATACATATGTAAATTTTCCAACGCACCATTGATAATCACCAGTAACTGAATAATATAGCACAGAAACATATAAAATATTAGATGCTAAAAATTAAAACAAAAATCCATATATGCAAAAAAGTAATTCTTGGAAATAGCTTTCATTTATTTATTTATATTTTAACAACAGCCAGTTATGAGGGCCCCCAGTCATGAGGGATTTTATGTTAATTTCACAGTCAGTTATTGAGGCTGTCTGCCTTGATGAAAGCCTGAGATGGCAATGATTATGACAGTTTAAAAAGTATTTCCTGGCAGCAGGGAACAAAGAGGGCTGAGAGGATGTGACATTCAAACAATGTACTCTGCTTGTCACTCTCTGGCCTAGCCTGCAAAGCTAAACCCTGCCTTATCTTTGACAATCAATCATCCCAATTTTTTATAATCATTATTATAATTGTTTGCCTCTGTTTAAGGTTCTAGAGCTCGACAGCTTCAGACAATAGAACTCTAGAACTCCTCGACATCTAGAAGAAAACTCTAGAATTGCGATTTTGGACACAAAAGTTTTGCAATGTCAACCCAAAGATGGAAAAAAAGAATCTAGAACTCCGCAATCTCAGACACAGAACTCCAGAGCCTCAACCTAATACAGCTCAGGAACCCGGGATTCAGAAACCCTTGAACTTGAGATTGAAGAGGACACAGAACTCAAGAACTGTAGCCCCAGACAAGAAAAACTGTGGACAACCTCACAAATGTGAATCTTAAATTCTACAACCTCAAAAATCAGAACCAAAGAGCTCCACGATCTCAGAAGCAGAACTTAAGATTGAGCTCTAAAGAACTCCCCATCCTAAATGACTCTAGAACTCCTTAACCTCAGAAACAAAACTCTAGAACTGTAATCTTGGGCACAAAACTCTTGGACTGTGAAAGAAAGACAAAAAAAAAAAAAAAAACATCTAGAACTCCGCAATCTCAGACAGAATGGAAGCTCAACGGGAACCCTAGACGCGGAACTCCATTAGTTGAGATTCAAGAGGACACAGAACTCAAGAACTGTAATCCCACACCAAAAAAGCTGTGGGCCTTTGTGGGCCTTCAGTTCATGGTATTTTTGGGTGGTTCACATTGCCAAGGCAACATTCAACCGACGATACCATGTTGGCAGAAGAGTATTTTTCAGTAACTAATAATAATGTTCTAGCGAAGCCACCCACAACCTACCAGGTAAGACTCAACTCCACCCAAAACCTTTTTGTTTTTTTATTTGAATCAAAATTAAGAGCTACAAAGTTATTTTCACAATTCCTATGTTCATTTTCTTGTGAAAACATAACGTTCCTGTTAGCCATGCACCCCGACGTAAACAAACTCCTCTGCTGACACGGTGACATCAATGAACATTTACAGCTGTTGCCATGGCAAGGTGAACCACCCAGAAATACTCTGATTTGCTGTGAACCTTAGGGCAACACGCCAGTTCCAGCCATTCAATTTCTATGACCTCCATCACAGAGAACTCCACAACCTCGGAAAGGCAAATCTTAAACTCTGTAACCTCAAAACCCAGAACTAAAGAACTCCACAACCTCAGAATCAGAACTCTAGACTCTAGACCTAGACCTCGGGAATCTGAGCCGACTGGTTCACAGAAATGTGATAAAGTGCATCTACTGGCAGTTATTATAAACTATTTTGGTTAAACCCAATTAGCAGTCACCAAAAAAAAAGGGAAAAATCAAGCCTTTGAAGTCATCTTTGAATAGAGCAGTTTCACTGCTCGTTAAGTGCACTTTTCCTTTGTAAGGCTACATGTTAATGCAACCTTTTCTTTACATGTCATGAAAAGCTGTGATTAGATCTATGTCACAGAGTATAATATCAGATTTCTTCCAATTATACCTGTTTCATAACTATTATGATGAATCCTGAATAACCAAGGCCGTTCTTTAACAATGTCAGATAGCTATTGTCCTCTTTCCTGTGCTGAAACAAAACTATGACAGAGACACAATAAACACTTGGTAGAATCTGAGGGAACAGGCACATCTGAGCTTGATTTACTCTCAGTTCCACTACCTCAACTGCTTGTAGGGTGACAGACTGTCTAGAGGGGGAAACGAGCGGCTAATTTTGACCACGGGAAAGGCAGGAAGAGATATAATTTCGAGACATGAGAACTTTGAGTCTTCGCTGGCCAGTGATGATGGCTAGTTTGGCAGTGATGGCTTTGGCACAGTGATAGAATCTATTCTCTGTGACTGTGTTTTATGCCCAAAGCCAATGAAGCACCAATATTAGGACAACAGCATCTGCTGGGC
Source organism: Myripristis murdjan (assembly GCF_902150065.1). Classification (NCBI taxonomy): domain Eukaryota; kingdom Metazoa; phylum Chordata; class Actinopteri; order Holocentriformes; family Holocentridae; genus Myripristis; species Myripristis murdjan. The sequence continues at coordinate 4,404,749 of NC_043993.1, read as the reverse complement.
CTGGATCTCAGAGCAGATAGAGGGAGAGGGAGAGAGACAAAGCAGGTGAGGAAAAGACAGAAAAAGAGACTCAGAGACTGTCAAGAGAGAGAAAGAGGGAATGAGAGAGGAACTGAAATTTGCAGATACAGACTTTCAGATTGGCAGATACAGACTTTCAGAAGTAATTGACTGCTGAGAGAGGCAGAGAATGTAGAATGGAGATAATCTAATGAATAATTTATCTGAGGTCTTCAATTGTTATCGTGGTGGAGGTCAGAACTGTATACTCACAGGAACAGAGAGCTGGGAGCTGTTTCTTACTACCCACTCGATTGGACTAATGAATAAAGCGGCACTTCTGAAGCATACAGATCTTTCCTCAACCGGCATGCTAAAGCCCAAATGATCAAGCAAACTGCCAACTAACCCAGGGTTAACAAACTGAAATTCACTTACATTTTAGTTATTTAGTTGAAAATGCTTAAAATGAGAGTTGGTTACAACAGGTAGGCAGGTAGGGGTTCAGGTGAAGAGGATGGAACAAGCATGTTGGGAGCTAACCTTTTGCTTACAGGATGGTCTGTCTAAACACTAAGCCTCCCTGCAACCCACTATCATCAAACTGTGGTTCTCAACCTTAGCTCGTGACCCCCCAACAAGCAAAATTATTTGTTCATTTCTATGACTCCTGGCAATGAGCAAAAACACTCAGAATAGTGAGATTTTACACCAGATAATGATCTTTTTATTTTCCCCACTTAAAGATTAATTATTGGAAGAAGCCTTGAATCTGAAGATATATATATTTTTTTATTCAACAAGAAAAAAGGCATTTGTCACAAAGCTTGAAAGCATGATAATAAATTTGTACAATAGAAATATATTTTTTTTCACATTCCGTAAATCAACCAACCCCCGCCCAATCCTGCAAACCCCGCGGGGTCTGACTCAGAGGTTGAGGACCACCAGTTAAGACACCTGACAACAACAGTATTCAGTGAACACGACATTGAAAACAACAAAGCAGCACTTTACAAAAATGCAATTTGAGTCCACTTGATTCTCTAGTTTGTGTGCTGTAACCCGTCTTTCACATCTCTCAGTTCTCACTGCTAAAATAATTGGCCCGTTGGTCCTGATGCTCAAACAACGGCAGCAAACTCTCACTGAAGGTCACAAGGTGTTTTGTTGTAATTGTAATATTCACAGTCCTTGAGAAGAAGACAAGCTGTGAACACTGTCTTTAGAAACCAGAAGAGATAAAAGAGCAGAGGTCGCCGGGGAGGCGAGTCATCCTCGGCAACAGACAGTTTCCCAGGAGCCATGGCAACAGCAGACTCATACAATGGGTTGCTCAGCATCACCCAGGCAAGGAGAGAGGAGAGGAGGAATGAGCAGAACAAGAGGGCAACCTTACAAGGGAGATGGAGAGGAAAACAGAGGCTGAGGGAGTTGGGATGAAAGGTAGGGAGGCAGCTGCGGTGCAGGGGTGTGTTTCTGCATTGACACAAGCTGCGTCCTACCAAGAGTTTGTTTCTCTCGCCCTGTCACAACCCTCCCTCGGCATCTCCTGTCTCCTCTGCTCCGAGCTCCTTGATTCAATTAGCTGTAATGTAACTCCAGGCTACCTCTGCACCACAGCAGGACTGCTTGCTCTGTTATTTTACCCACGCAGAGAGAAATGAAAGCCATAATCCTGGCAGTGTTAGCGGCATACTTTGCCCCCTGAGCCATGCGGGAAATTGAACCCATAATCCTGGCAGCATTATTGCCATGTTTTCCTCATTCAGCTACACAGGGAATTGAACCCCTATCCTAGTTTTAGTGCCACGATCACTGAACCACAAAGGAACTCAGAGGCAGCTAGGTTGAGGCGGCGATATAGTCGCTCCCCGTGTTCTGTCTGTAGATCCTCATCCCTGATCAAATCATCACAGCCACTGAGGCAACAGCTCTTTGGAGATGGACCAGAGTTATCGGTTATACTGCTTCCACAAGGAACCCGGCAGCGGTCAGGCCTAGACGGCAGTGCTCCTACCAAGCAGAGGGAAGGCCGTGGGCAGACCACAGCTGGGCTCCATCCCTCTGAGTCCCTGGACACCCTGGAACCCTGGCAGTTCCGGGATCCCTGGTATTGCCCCATGGAGCCCAAGGCCCTGTGGATGAGTCCTAACCTCTCGGCGGGGCATGGTGGCCATGGCAGCTGCAGCCTGCAGAGAGCGGCTCTCTGGTGGTGGGAGGTTGTTGTGGTTCAGGTCCATGTTGGAGAGCAGATGACCGAGGGAGTCCCAGCGGCGAGCAGACGGCAGGCGGATCAGGGAGGAGTAACCCCGCTCAGGGAAGACAGCAGCCGGAGGAGGCTTGCTGGTCTCGGACGTAAACACTGGAGGTGGCTCCTGTTGTTCCCTGTGAGGGAGGGGTGCTGCTCGGTGCAGGGTGGGCTTCAGGTAGGTGCCCCCCCGTGGGTCAGCCAGGACCTCGCTGTAAGGTGGGGGAGGATCCTCCATCAGGACGGCTTCCTCGTAGCAGGGCGGCTTCCCAAATATATCTGTGTCTGAAAATAGAGGAGAGCACAGAGATTAGTTTAACCACTACACACTAAAAATGACTGATTTGTGCCGGAGAGTAGAGGAAGGTTACTCTGCTAAAAACTACATTCCACATGTAGTTACGGTTCAAAATCCTAAAACTGGCCAAAATATGTTGCATTTAAATGACATTCATTCCAACAAATTAAAAATGCTGTACTGAATGCTAAGAAAGGTCAATACAGCTACAGAAACATCATACCTGTTAAAAGTGACTGACAGAAACACTTTACCAGAGTTTCTATCAGTCACCATCCATCACAGTTAATTTAACACTTTTTTTAGATCATTTTGCAGGGACTCCAGAGCTGTATCACCTACATGAGAGAACAATCAGCTCTCCAGGCAACACTTTTTTTGTGTATTCTTTTTAGGCTGATCATTGCAAATCCATGTGAATCTCAGGCAAACGTTTGACCAAAAGTCAGACTGGACATAAAACAAACAAAAAGCACAGATCACAGAAATCAAGCAAAAGATGAAAAAACAGCCACTGCTGATTAAAGTTAGTCACCTATTTGGGACTAACTGCTCACTGGTAGCAGGGAATAACTGGTAAATGAGAATTGGTAAATCATGCCACCTGAATGTGGCGGGTAGTCTGTGATTTTTTCAGTATGGATTTATACATTCTACAAGTATTCACGAGTATTGTGTTGTCACTGGATCATACAAGCAATGACCTGCTCTCTGAAATTTTGTCACAATTTCATTACTGTGGAGGAAACTACAACCATTCTGTATTCACTAACAATACAATAAAAATTCAAAACAGGTTATAGTACGGTGGAGAACCGAGATGATATCGGAGGGATGGATTGAGAGACAGATGTGGGATGGGGGTTAGGGTTGAGGAATGAAGGGGTGAGGGATAGAAGGATGAAGGGATGCATGGATGAGGGGAAAAAAATCAGGGTCGAGGATGGCTGAAGGATACAATGATGGACCGGTGCCAGCTGGTGGTGGAAGACATTAGGAAACCAGGGGAGTCGAGACTCTGAGTGAAGGAGCATTTCTCCAGTCAGTCTGATCAGACTGAGCCCCTGAAAACTGAGCAACAGGGGAGAGGAATGGACTAAGGTGTGCTTAGGTCTTTGTTCCCGAACTTTGTTATAAAACTTTATTATGTCCATCCACCTACTGTACATACACCTACTGGTTCCATACCTTAGATATGGCTATATCAGACTTTATACGCTGTGCTGTTTCAGTAATACTTGTACTTACCAAAAAGCTCACTGATTTGACAGATTTTTCACTATACACTACTCACAAAAAGTTAGGGATATTCGGCTTTAAGGTGAAATTTCAGGATGAACCTAAAATGCATATAACCTTTACAGGTGAACTTAATGTGACCTTCTGTAAACTTTTGAATGCACATGTCCAACTGTTCAATGTTTCAGTACTTTTTGTTGCTGTTCTCTAACAAGGAGTTTAACGGCAAAATTCACATCAGGTGTTTGATGCTCCAGCTCATCGAGGTCGTATCATTAGGGAACGGCTGCTGGAGACTGGGGTACCTCAAATGGAGTGGCCTGCACTTTCTCAGACCTGAATCCCATAGAAAACCTATGGGATCAGCTGAGTCGCCGTGTAGAGGCTCGGAGCTCTGTACCCCAGAACCTCAATGTCCTGAGGGCCGCCCTTCAAGAAGAGTGGGATGCCATGCTTCAGCAGACAATAAGTCGACTTGTGAACAGCATGAGACGTCGTTGTCAAGCTGTAATTGATGCTCAAGGGCACATGACAAGTTATTGACACTGACATTTTTTGTTGTGGTATATCCACCACTGTTGTTGGCTTTTGTTTCAAGAAATTGTTTGAGATGAGGAAATCACCAGTGTATGCTTCTACTTAAATGCCCTACTTTCATGATATAATATCACTGTAGCATGAACTTTTTACATTTTCCATAAATTTCACCCAAAAGCCAAATATCCCTAACTTTTTGTGAGCAGTGTAATTAGCAGGCCTTACTTCTCAGGCTCCTTGGACTATTCACTGCTGTGTATCCAGTTTCTGACATGTGGTCATGTTCTGACTCCAGTCAAGGTCTTGTAAACATCTTGTACCTTAGTGCCATCTGTTCATTGTTCTTCCATTTCTATCTCCTCCCCCTGTAATTGCATCCTGAGTCTCGCCTTTGCACACAGGTTACAATTCTCTAGTCATTATCAGAAAAATACACTGATCACTTCCTACGTCCTCTCCATGCGTACATGCTTAGAGAGAAGTGAATCCACTGATGGTCGATAGTCTTTGTTAAAATTTTATTAATCAGTTGCATTTTTTGTGGTGTGTGTGTGTGTGTGTGTGTGTGTGTGTGTGTGTGTATGTGTGTGTAAATTGACCCCTACAGGCTGTTGTGCAACAATAAGGAAGCGTCTCTGTGAAACATGAAACTTTTCTCAGAGGATGTTACTGCTAAATTCAGTCCACATGCACATGCACCCCCACACATACACATGCATGCGTGTATGTGACATGCATGTAAGACATGCTGCACATATTACCACACCGACAACGGTACACAGACACACAAACACATACCAGTAGTCTATGGACATGCACACACACTAATAATAAGCTCTAACACTTGCACTCGCGCGCGCGCACACACACACACACACACACACACTGCGTTTTCGGGTCACAACCCAAAAGACTGTAATTAACACCTGCCCACTCTGATAATGTGCAAATGTGATCAGTTGTTAGGAAACCAAAACCATCACAGCACATTTGGTCTGAATCATTGCTCTCTCTCTCTCTCTCTCTCTCTCTCTCTCTCTCTCTCTCTCTCTCTCCTTCCCTCTTCCATTTCAGGCTGCCTTGCTTTCTCCTGTCTCTCCCACTCAATGTCTTTATATGTGTGTGTGTGTGTGTGTGTGTGTGTGTGTGTGTGTGTGTGTATGTGTGTGTGTGTGTGTGTGATTATCTGATGGGGAGGCTGCACTGTGGCAAGATGTGCATCAGTACATAATCATGTAACAAAAAGAGGGAAATAAAGGTACATTCATTCATTCAATGCTGCTGATTCTAATTCAGGGCCATGGGGGACTGGAGGTTTTCCCAGCATGCACTGGGCAGAAGAAAAACTCTTGCCCTCTTGCTCTTACGATGGTATCACTGTCACTATCGCGGTCTCCTCCTACACATGTAACCCACAACTGGGTGCAACAAGTTCACACTTCTGTTCTCTGGGGGTTTTTGAAAGGCATTCTGGGAAATGTAGGCAGGTTGAGAGAAAGTGGGTACATCAAGAAAGCAATCTACATCGCTTCACAACAACATAACTCGACTGAAAGTCACAGATTGGCGATATGTAACAGCGCAAGAGGATCCGAGGGTGGATGATTTTTTTTTTTCTCCCTTCAAACTGTCCTTTTGTTTTTCTGCAAATGTGTGATGAGTTTAGTTCCATTTGCTTGTTTCAGTGAACCTGTAAAACCACCGAGTTTGGCACATTCCAGGAAAAAAAGAATTAAGTTTTGCTCGACAGAACGCAGTAGGCAGCATTGTCTTTACATCTTGTGTACATATTCATGTCTTTGTTGCAACTGCTCAAGACATGAGGCATGAAACAAAGATGTCTGTGGAGGCTCTCAGTCATCCAGCTCATTGTTCTGGGCATCCAAGAAGCTTCTACAGTTCTGACAGTCTGGTGGGGAGTCCCAGGTACTTAACTTGTGTAGGGACACCGACACTTAAGACAGTCGTCACAACAGGGAGCAACACTAACTAGCCAACGACCTGGATAATGTCTCCACGCAGGTTCAATAGCTGGGACTCCCCACCAGTCTGTCACAAGTGAAGACGCTTCTTGGATGAGAAGTGAAATGTCTTCAAGAATCTACAAACACGTGAAGCTGCCCTTGATTCAACTCTATGTGGATAACATGAAACGAAGAACAGTGATGTCAATGAACAAAAAAAAAAGAAAAAAACATAACACAAAGAACTTGATTTGGAGTAAAACGGTCATGGAGCTGTTGGTTGTGATCATTTGGCGAGTACATAATAAAATGGCAACTGCAATTAGTTGCTATTAGTGTTGCAAAATTCCGGGAATTTTCAAAGTCGGAAAATTTCCATGGGAATTTTTGGAAATTAACGGGAATAAATGGGAATAAACGGGAATTTTCAGGGAATTATCGGGAATTTATATTCACTGCATTCACCTGGTCATACACATGTATACATAATAAACATTTTGGTTTGTTATAAGCAGATATGCATGCAAACATGTTACATTATAATGAATTTCCAGGGAATTTTCGGGAATTTTCATAACTGGCAATGAGTCTTTTACATTGCTGTGGAGGAATTTTGGCCCACTCCTTTTTACAGAAATATTTTAATTCAGCCAAATTGGAGGGTTTTCAAGCATGAAAGGCCTGTTTAAGGTCATGCCACAGCATCTCAATTGGATTTAAGTCTGGACTTTGACCAGGCCACTCCAAAACCTTCATTTTTTTTTTTTTTTTTTTGTTTTGTTTTTTTAAGCCATTCAGAGGTGGACTTGCTGGTGCATTACTTTTTCACATAGGGCCAGGTAGTTTTGATAGCCTTTTTCCCTTATAAACAAAATCATCATTTAAAAACTGTATTTTATATTTACTTGGGTTATCTTTGTCTAATATCAGAATTTGTTTGATGCTCTGAAACATTTAAGTGTGACAAAAAATAAGAAATCAGGAACGGGGCACATACTTTTTCACAGCACTGTATGTCCCCCTCAGCAACTAAAAAAAGTGATGGTATTGATGCTGACATTCATTTTATTGATTATTGTTTATTTTTTCCCCATTCACCTTAACAACAACAAAAATGAAAATTTCCGAATTTCCCAAGCTTAAATTTCCATGGAAACTTTTTAAACACCTCATTCAAATGGATAACAAGAAAAAAAAAAAAAAAAATGAAAATTCCCAAAATTCCCGAGCTGAATATTCCTGGGAATTTTCGGAAAAATTGGAAAAAGAGTGAAAGCAAAAATCTCCTGAAAATTTCCAGTATTCCGGAGTGAAAATTCCCACCGGAATCTTCGGAAACTTTCCGGGAAATTTACCGGAAACTTTCCACCCCTTTGCAGCACTGGTTGCTATGGTGTGGACACATCAGGAGGGCCGTAAAATGTGCCACACCAGCTTAAGAGCTGAGGAGATATGCTGCAATGGGGCTGAGGGGTAAAGGCAAAAATCAGCATTACCACCAGCTGGTCCAGCAACCCTCAGCTCCCCTCCAGCAGCACATGATGCCTCTCCACGCTCCACTGCTCCTTTGGTGGTTGCTGCAAAACCTCTCGCTTCAGTGAGTCAGCGACTCGCCACAATATGGACGTTAGCCTGCTATAACGGCCACAGGTTTGTAATGACAATGATTCACAAAGAAACTGCAGCCACTCCGGCCTTCCTGCTCTGTTGATTTGAATAGGGAAGTTTGTTCTCCTCCAACTCAAGTTCTGTGCCATGACTTCGACCTCACCCAGGGTTTCTCAAGCTTTACCACCTCCAGGACGCCGTACTAATTGTTCATTGTTCATATTTCTATTTTTTTATATTAGTTGTTTATAGTGTTTATAGTGTTTATATTGCTTACTGCTATTTATCATCTGTGTATACTGTATATTTCTTCTAAATTTGCACATTGACCCACATCCATGCACATTTTATACACCTATGCACACGGTTTTTTGCACATTGCTTTTTGCACACTGTTGTACCTAGATCTCTAGTGTGCTGTACTTAGATGTTATTCTTTATTTTTTATTTATTTAATCTGTAATCTGTGGGTACTGCTGAAAAACTGCGAATTTCCTTCGGGATGAATAAAGTATCTATCTATCTATCTATCTATCTATCTATCTATCTATTTATCTCTGAAATTAGTTTAGACTGTTACGATTGTCCTCCTCTCCCAACTGGCCAGTCTGACATTTAGTATCTAGTTTTATGAATTTGATTCTTAGTTGGTTGGGGTGGACTCTCAGTTTTGTTTCACCTTGTTTTCTCATGTTTTTCTTAGTTAGGAAGGTAAGTTGTTGTCCTTTGGTTTCTTTGGTTTTGTCAGGTTATATTGATTACTGCCCAGATAGATGTGATTTGTTTGTTTGTTTATGTTGGCCTTGGTCCACCCTGAAGTTACATCTCTTGACAATCTCTTGATTACTAATTTAACATTGTAAATAAATTCAGTTTCATTATACTGAGTATATTTGTCTTTGTGGCTGCTTGGGACCTGGGGGTATTTCATGTTGTCTCGGACACCCTTGTGCTGTGGTGTTGGTGTGTGTGTGCAGAGACCCTGCCCTCTGCCTGGATGTTCCTGTTTTGCTGAGCTTGGGACTATTCTGGGCGTCGGCCTTTGGGCAGTGGGTGTGTAGCTCCCAGCCAATCACAGCATTCCGTATCACATCGATAGCACAACATCCAATCGGAAGCTACAAAAGTCACGGACGTGGATCAGGGGAAAAAAGGAAATCTAGTGAGTAGAAACGCAGAGAGAATGGAGCTCGTTCCACAGCGAGAGTGAAGGTGGGGTTGGCTTTGAGCCGCTGGTGAGAGCTGAGGGAGAGGAGGAGGATGAAGAGCGACAACACGTTGGCCTGTTTGCTGTTTTTCTTAGCTGGGAGGGGGAGGCCAACTTTGAATGTTGTGTTTACAAACTGCAATGAGAAATCCTACTCATTCTGCCTTTAATGAAAATATGCTAGTTCCAACATTTCCCAAGCCATTATTATTAATAAGAAGTTGTTTTTAAAGGTTAAATAAAATAAAATGAAAAAAAAAAAAACTACAGAATTTGACTGAGCAAAGGATATCTCTGTACATCTCTGTACAGTCCATTTTCCACAGCTTTTACTCCAAGATGCTTGATATTACTGAGCAACATCATCACCTCCCCTGGCAAATCAATGCTTGATATAATCCAGGTTATATCTGCAGGCAATTTTTAAATTTTGAAAGATTTCTGAGAAATATTAGCTTCAGCATCTTTTTTTTTTTTTTTTTTGAGAAGATGCTCTATTTTACTCTGCCTTGCATTAAATAAAATTTGACACTTGCCCTGTGTATGTGGTATGACATAATGTTTTATTGACACACCATTTCACACAAAGTGATAAAATATTGTTACTACACTTGTATCATATAGTAGAATGAAATACTGAAATATTTAAATACTCAGTTACATTTTTGTGGAAAAAAAAACGAAAAAACAAAAAACTTTTTCCCACAGCCCACTGGGGCTGGGGGCCAAGATTAGTGTTTATATGTTGTTGGGTCTGCAGACCACTAGGGTGGCGCTCAAGGCCGACAAGGGAGCCGCAACCCAGTGGTTGAGAAACCCTAATCTAAATCATCTTGGATGTTGACAGAAACATCTGGTGATTAGGTGTCAAAATCAGCAAATCTTAGGGGATTAATTGTCATACAAATGACTGCGATTAACAATTTGTCTTTTTTGGTTACAAAATAATACTACCCATAAAACCTTAGGAAGGAGGCCCATTAAGAGAAATTAAGTAATGGAACATATCATGTAAAAAAATGAAAAATATCTCTCACTTTCAGGCATTGTAAACAAAAACTTTACTTGGCAGAACTGACTTAAATAATAACATGAATAATAACTGACTTTTTCTATTTGTTACAACATTTTAACACCAGCTTAAAATCCTCTTGACATTTGAATGGAAACATGATTGTGGAGTCAGCTCAAATAATGAATCAAGATTATATAATAATTATGGCAGGCCTGCTGATAATCCTGTCCCTTGTTTTAGCCCACAATCTATTCTGACAGAAATGTCTTGAGGTCTTGCAGAGGAAATTTCAGTTTCTTACATTTGTGAGGAATGCCTTGTCTTGTCAAACTCAAAGTGTGTGTCAGTGTGAATTCCTCACTGCTGCATGCGCTCTGTGTATACCTGCAGCCATGCAACACTGAGCGGTGAAATGATCAAACATATCGTGCCATTACAAGCTGAGGAGTGGATCTGTATCACACTACTGGCATTTCAGATGAAAGCTACATAGATGTATGTATGTCTTGAGTAATGGGACACAACAAACAGAGGAAAGCCCATTTTTTCCTGGATGAAATTAAAGCAAATAAGCAGTTGAATGTGTTGCTTATATTGTGAGGAAAAAATGTAGACATGCAACCCAGCTTCTCTCTGGACAATAAATCAAAAACATTTTGACCTGGAGAAGAGCCCTTGGGGCATAAAACCAGCATTAAGGCGACGCTGGAGGAGCTCAGACTGTAGTCTCTGTGTGTTTAAAAGAGCTCTAGAGAGTTTTGACCTGACAAAAAGCCCCTGGGCAAGACGTGTCGGCGTTAAAGCAGTTTTGGATCAGATGAATGCAGCTTCTATTTCCAGGTAGCTGAATCTGGCCAGATCCTGTTCTGTATCTGTTTCTGTTGCACAACCTGTCCTGCTTCAAGGACGTAACTATGAGCCTTGCAACCTGAAATATTATCAGCAGGTTGAGCTGGAGCGCCTTACAGCACAGTGTCTATTTGATAAACAAGACTGATCTGGAAAAAGGTTTGCGACATGAAATCCCTTTGTCCAAAATCTAAAATGATCTCAAAGCAAAAATGTAAACAAGGCTCAAATTTGTAATAATCCATTACTTTGATTTCAACTTCAGTCAGTTTAGGTCAGTGTTTCTCAAATGAGGGAAATCTAAACACTTCAACCTTGCCTCACTGGTTTGAATGGCTCGCCTGCAGGTTTGCCCTCACCCCAGAATCAGTGAACATGTTTTTGCACTTATTACTTTAAACTTGGTTTGAATGGATATGCATTTTTCAAAGAAAAAGGTTCCAAGGGTAATGAGAATGGGATAAGTATGACCATACACTGCAAAAAATCTCTTTTGATCTTTGTCATTTACTCTCACTCAGTGTTTAAATCTTGTTTTTCATCAAACAGGTGAAGTAGGTGATCACCCACTATGATCAAGAAAATTTTGGAAAGGAGTTGATTACAAATTGGAAACAAGACGTCATTCCACTAACAGTTTTTTTTGTTTTTTTTGTTACCGAAATCAGAGCAGAGAAGAGACAATTGTGCATTTGTTTTCAAAGTTCTTGAAGAAGTGAAGATCTCTGGCACACAGACACTTGATCACTGTGTTTTGTGATCAGGTGTAAATGATCACTAAGTTATATCACCTACAGCAAAAAAATAGAGGAGTTCGATGTCTTAAAAATGCTGCCATCAAAAATTTTTGGGCCGGTGAAAAAAATTGATTTAAAAACCAGTCAGCGATATGGACACATGGTAACCACAACAACGGATCCTTCAGCTTACTGTTTACAGTTTGAGCTCCATTTGGCCGTGGCGTAGATGAACTTGTCTTGTTGATTGAGCTGTCAAGAGAATCTGAACAGCCAGCAGACGACACCAACCAGCACTTTAGCGTTGCTGCTCACCTCCACATTTGTGGCTGTTGCCAAGGGAAACCACTACCGCCCCATAGCAGCCATTTCTTCTTGTCTTAATTAGTCAGCTGATAAGATAAGATCCCGGCTGACGTTAATTAGTCAGCTGATAAGATTCCAGCTGACGTCAAAAACCGACAAACCAGTTTTCTGAACTTGTTTCAACTGAAGCAGCATTTTTTGTGTTTTTAATAGAAGGGACACTTTCTCAGCATTCAACAGCCACTTCCCTCAGGAATCCACCTTACAACAGACACTGGCAGCTGAGAAAAAAATACCACGTGTGAACGCGGGCTTACAGTACCATCAGCTGTTGAGAGCCACTCCTCTGAATGGTGCCGACACAGGTGGAGCTCAGCCCCGTGGCTCTCACAAGACATTTTTCACCGCAGAGAAATTCCCTCTCTCGCCTCATTTTCAGCCCGGAGAAAATTCAGCCGCACTGCTCAGGTAGATTATTTTTCACCCCGACTGAAAGTGAACATGAAACTGCTTGTACACACTACCCTGAGGTCGCCCCGGGTCGAAAAATGCCAATGTAAAAGCCCCTTTTGGTTGTTTTAAAAAGCGAATGTGTCCAGTGAATTTGGGAATGCAGCAGATAGCGTGGCAGGTGGGGAGATATCAGTGTCAGTTTCTGCTCGTGTATAAGATCTGGATGTCAGAGCTTACACAGAAACTGTTCACAGCCACAAAAACAAACAAAAAAAAAAAGTATGATCTTAGAAATCAATAGTGGTATATTGAACGGTTGCCATGGAGTTGTATGCAATTTGTGTGTGTGTGTGTGTGTGTGTGTGTGTACTAGGTATTGCTAATGTTGTGGGGACATAAATCTGTTTACACAGTCACGTTGTGGGGACTTGCCTCCCTTATGGGGACAAAAAGCAAGAACCCATAAGTGAAAATCATTAATTTTAGGGTGAAGACTTGATTTAAAGCTAAGATAACTTTAGGGTTAGGTTAAGGTTAGGGTTAGGTATTAGGGAATCTTTGAAAATGCACTGGCACGTGTACTAATATGTTCTTTTTTTCTTTTTAAACAGGTAACCTCGACCATCAGGGAGCTTTCAGGTAAGTACTTAGTGTTTTCATTTTTCTTTTTCTTCTTTTTAGGGTTCAAATATCACAGTAGAGAGAGGGAGAGGAGCGGATAGATCCCTGGGCAGGAGTAAGGTAAGTGTGTTTATTTTCTTTTTTAGAGTAGATAAGAGAGACTGGAAGGCCAACTGTGTTCCTGAATGCAGAAGAATAAAAGGTAAAAAGGTAAGTATAAAAAGGTAAGAAAGGTAAGTATAATAAAATATAAGTGCTCAAATCCATACATAATAAATACAAGAATAAAATAAATCTACTAAGGATAAAAAGTAGTAAAAAGGAATAAAAGAGTCAGGAAACCGTAAATTGGCTATAGTCCCGTGTATCCTTATTCTCTCTCATTAAGGCCCATGGGGTAAAAAAAAGCAAGAACCCATAAGTGAAAATCATTAATTTTAGGGTGAAGACTTGATTTAAAGCTGGTTAGGTTAAGGTTAGGGTTAGGTTAAGGTTAGGGTTAGGGTTAGGTTAGGGTTAGGGTTAGGCAGGTAGTGGTTAGGGTTAAGGTTAGGATAAATCTCCAGGAAATGAATGTAAGTCAATGTAATGTCCTCTGAAGTGATGGAAACACGACTGTGTGTGTGTGTGTGTGTGTGTGTGTGTGCGCCCTTATCTGTAACACACAGCATTAGGCCTTACAGATATCTCCAGGCTCAGATTCCCATTGTTCATCACCGGTCTTTCCTAATTCCCCTGTCCCAGTCTCTGTGCTGTAATAATGGCCTCAGCTGCCAGGACGGGTATAAATAAACATCAGGGCTATTTCCATACAGGAACAATGTAAGGAGAGACACACAGCACTGCTTCCACCGGGAGGATCAAGAGGGTTTCCTTTGAAGCAGCAGCTGCTCTGCCGGCTGAACACTGGGAAGTACCTGACAGATCCCATGTAGCCTGCTTACAGTAATCTGCTCACATCAACTGGAGCTCCAGTCTGTGACACTTACTGTGAAAAACACAGGGACGATTACTTACATGACTTGATTTATCACTTAAGCAAAAACAGAAAAAATGGAAATAGAAACTTTCTCTTGGACATGATGTTTGGGTGACAGATTGACATTAGGCAGATGTACTGTTTTTCAAACGGATAAGGCTTTGTTGCCTGTTGATTAGTTTTTGTTGTTTTTTTTTTGTTATTGTTGTTGTTTTATTTGTGGGCAGACTTTATTTCTTACTCCGCCTTGATTCTGTTTTATTCTGTTTTAACATGTTCAATTAAATTGATTGATTGATTGATTGACAGTAATGTGTCAAACCAAGCATACAGCTAAGCACACTTCATTAAAGGACAGTGTGTGTTTCGTGACATGGCTGATGCTGCTCTGTCATTTACTGCTGTTGTTTTTTCTCTTGGAAAACTCACACTAACAACAAGTCAAACGGTGTATTATTAATAATGTGAACGCTATGTACAACACCAACCTGCCAATGGGACTAGAGATGGAAATTAGCCACACGGCTATAATCTCACATGTTTACATGTGTATGTGCATTCACATGTACTGTCCCATTTCTTTTAAAAATAATCTACAAATCTACAAATCCAATTATTATGGGCGTTTCGCTATTTTACAATCATGTAAATAGCTTAACTGTGCTATTAGCTTGACGAGTATACCGTTACATGCATGTTAATAATTCTGTCATAACCTGATTAAGGTAATTACTGAAATTGTCACATGAATGCCTTTATCTGATTAACACAATCCTGTCAACTCACCTGGATCTCTGCTCAGTGCCTCCATTTACTGATGACGTCTCAGTCAGCTTTCCTTTGTGTTTTTAAAGCCAGATCCTGCTCTGACACAGATCACGCTTGCTTATCTAATTATCTCAACATAACAGTTGTTGCCGGTGTTGGGGCCGACAGTGTCAATGAGATCCCAACTGAGCAACGCATTTACTTTAATCAAGACAGGAGGCAGAAATTTGCACCTCAACCTGTCACTTCTTTACATGACTTTCCAGGATTAATAACTATATGAGCAGCCACTCTCAGCTTCCACTGGCTGATTTTTATGAGAATACATGTAAACCAGGTTATGAGAGAAAATATAGCCTGAAGCTCATTATCCCACCGATCAGAGTATTAATTCTTGATTACGCCACAGCCGCTGTATGTTGTATGTCAGCTGAGGACGCCACCATCTGTCTCGGAGTTTAAGTGGCGAAAGCATGACATCATATTTGATGTATATGTTTTGGTTGTTTTTATAAAGCAGCACACTTGTGGGGCGCCCCAGTAGCTCACTGGATAAGAATGCATACCACTTGTTACAGCTGAGTCCTGATCAACTGCTAAAGTAACATGAAATCCTCCCCATGGGAACTGAACCACAGGGCATACAGAGCGGAGAATGGCATCAAACATCTTGTCTCAGTCTGGGACAATCGGAAAAAGGGGATTTTGCCCAAAATGAGTATTCCTTTAAGAAGATAACAGTGAGTACGTTTACATGCACACCATATTCCGGTTCGGCTCAATATTCCGGCTAAGGTAACTGCGCCGCGGCAACTGGAATATTCCGTTTACATGTTACTTGGCATGCCCCCGTGTTTCGGCGTATTCCACTCTCTGACGTAATGCGACACTCAGCCGTGGGGGGCAGCAGTGCGCGTATAGGCGTCTGGACTGCCGGAAATATAGAAGAAGTCTTCTTCTTTTTCTTCTGTCGCTGTTTCTGTGTTTTCTCCCATCGATATACTCCGTGATATTTAAGTCTTTCATTAGCTGAAGGTGGACTGCAGTCTCCTGGCTCTTGCTGCTGTTCTCCCTGCCGTTTTCCCCGCTTGCAGGTAACCATAGCAACAAAGACGCCACAGAATTCCTTGCGAGTCGAGCATGCGCAGCCATGACTGAATATTCCGGTTCGGGGCATTTTCCGACTAACATGTTTACATGCCCCAATATTCCGGTTGGAACAGGCATATTCCAGGGGTCTTATTCGGAATTCTCTCCAACCAGAATATGACCTTAATCGGGTTCGGTGCGTGTTTACATGACACGTGCGAATATTCCGGTTAATACAGGAATAAGGTGTGCATGTAAACGTGCTCAATAACAAGTTATCTGCCTCTGAGTTCCACAGGACATGGATGTAACTGGATTTTTTTTGTCTAACTTTGCAAACCCAGAAGCTGGAGCTTCCAAACCGGCCTGCCGAGATACAAACCCAGCCATGAAACCAGCGAGCCGTTACACCCGGAGTGTTCTGTTCACCTGGATATTTCAACCCTCGTCGTCAGGATACACACTACACTCTACTGTACGTTTACAGCACCAAATAAAGTGGTAGCGAGTGTGATTTCTGTGCAGTCACGCCCAGCGCCAGCACGGCACCGCCCTGCCGCCGCCAGCGTCTCCTTGGCCTCGGTGGCCCGACATAAATCCGTCTTGACGACTCCTGGCTTCTCTTTCTTGTGTCGTCTGTTGCACTCTGTCTGCCGGCACCTGCTTTTCTTTTAGGCCCGCCGCTGCCTGGCTACAAAACCTCTTCATCAGTCTCGCTCTGACTGCTTTGTGACCAGACCTCTAGTGACGACCTTTTATTTCCCTCTCTCCTTTCTCCTCTCTCTGCCCATTAAGTACGTCTGACAGCAGCTGATACTCTTTTCTCCTTCTCATTTGATCTTGGTGCCCATTTCTCTCGACGATAATTCCTCTTTCCATCTCTCACCTCTCTCTCTCACCCTCTTTCTTCCCTTCTGGAACTTTTCGAGGTTTCACCCTGTCTCTCCCTTCGCTCCTCTCTTTCTCCATCACACCTCTCTCATTGACATGCTTCTTTCTTTTAAGCTTAGCTGTGCTGTTTCTAACGTGCTTGTTGCTCTTTCTCTGCCGTTGTTCTAGGTTTCACACTTTGTCTCTCGCCTCTCACCTCTCCCTCACCTACCGGTATGGATGCTGCCACTGCTTTTTCTCTGCACAAGATATTCAACTCACCGGATCACTGCAAAAACGCAAAATCTTGCCCTTATTTCAAGTCAAAAATGTCTTATTTCTAGTCAAAATATCTCATTACACTTAAAATAAGACATGATCACCTCAGAAGTAACTTGTTTTTAGACAATTTTCACTTGTTTCAAGTGAAAATTTGCTTGAAACAAGTGAAAATTTTCTTGTTTCATTGGCAAAATTTGCCAGTGGAAAAAGTGAAAATTCACTTGAAATAAGTGAAAATTAGCTAGAAACAAGAAACAAATTTTGCCAATGAAACAAGCAAATTTTCACTTGTTTCAAGCAAATTTTCACTTGAAACAAGAGACAATTGTCTAAAAACAAGTTACTTCTGAGGTGATCATGTCTTATTTTAAGTGTAATGAGATATTTTGATTAGGAATAAGACATTTTTGACTTGAAATAAGACAAATAATCTTGGTAAGATTTTGAGTTTTTGCAGTGATGTGCTGATGGCACATCAGTGTATGTCTGTGTGTGCGTGTGTGTGTATGTCGGGCCCAACGCCACCGGGACAGTGGCAATGGATTTCGTCCATCGCCAATTGCCGATTCAATCGTCAATCAATGAATATTTGATACATCTTTTGTCATGGATGCAACTTTATTTTTATGCTGTCAGTTATTAAGTGAAGCTTTGCATTATACTGAGCCGCTGCTTCAGTCTTACAAACTGAAATGTTAAATGAAATATCAGGCTGGCTTGCAACTTCCATGCTGCTGGTTGCAGGCTGCAGGTTTAAAGTCACTAAACTCCTGTGGAACAGTGTCATGATGCAAACACAGTTCATGATTTTCAGTGGGTGGTTCCTCTTCAACCAACCAACAAGATTAAAGAGAGGCATGTACATCTTAGAGAACTCCTGCTTATTAGCCCTCATATTTCAATTTGAGATGAAATTAAATTCATAATCATGTAGGACTATTTATTTTTGGTAGAAGAATATTTGCCAACTTTGGCAGGTACATGAAATTGAAAAATCTTTAAAATAGTTAATAATATCTTTCTTTGAGGTCCCACACAACTCCAGAAGTCTGTTCAGAGATAAACATTTAGAATAGTATATGACCGGCAGTTTATCATTAGTATTAGAAAATTTAGCAACGTAGACCCCGTAAACCCTGTAAGCCCAGAGACGCGGACCGTTCTACACAACCTCGGTCTGCTACGCCGGTCAGATCCAGCGGATCACAGAACAGCGGAGTCTCCCCCCAGCGCAGGCCACCCGCGGAGACATCGGAGGCGGTGCGAGAGGAAGCAGAAGCGCGGTTGTCGCGGTGGACTTACAGCTAAGCTAAAAGCTAACCCGTTCCGACCGCCGCTTCCATCAGTCCTGCTCGCCAACGTACGCTCCCTGGAAAACAAACTGGACTACCTGAAGCTGGACTTAATCACGAAACGGGAGACAAGAAACTGCTGCATTATCATTCTCACCGAGACGTGGCTCAACTCTTCTGTCCCGGACACCGCCATCAGCCTGGACGGGCTAACAACATTCAGGTCCGACAGGAGCCATGCTCTCACAGGTAAAACACGGGGAGGTGGTGTTTGCATTTACACTAACAACAGCTGGTGTAACAACGCTTCTCTGGTCTCCAGTCATTGCTGTGTGGACATAGAGTTTACGATTGTGAGATGCAGACCCTTCTACCTGCCCCGGGAATTCACCAGCGTCACCATTGTTGCTGTTTACATTCCGCCCAGCGCTAACTGTAAACAAGCCCTGAGTGTTCTTTACCGCGCCATCAGCGACATGCAATCCACACACCCGGAGGGCGTTTTTATTGTTGCTGGGGACTTTAACCAGGCCAACATGAAGACTGTGCTTCCGAATTTTTACCAGCATGTGGATTTTGCTACTAGAGGGGAGAATACACTGGACTTGGTTTACACAAACATCAAGAAGGCATTCAGAGCAGCCCCCCGCCCCCACCTGGGCTCCTCAGACCACCTCTCTGTTATGCTAATTCCTGCATACCAGCCTTTGCTCACCAGGGAAAAGCCGGCTGTGAAGAAGGTGAGAGTGTGGCCTGAGGGAGCCATGTCTGCACTGCAGGACTGTTTTGAATGCACCGAATGGAGCATGTTCAGAGAGGCTGCAACAGACAATCAACACACCAATGTGGGGGAGTATGCTGCATCTGTGTCAGGCTACATACAGTGGTGCATGGAGGAGGTTACAGTCACCAAGACTATCATCACACGGGCCAACCAGAAACCTTGGATGACTAAGGAGGTGCGCGAAAGACTGAGGGAGCGCAATGCTGCATTCAAATCTGGTGATGCGACGGCACTCAAATCAGCGAGGGCAAATCTGAACCGTGCCATCAGAGTAGCAAAGCGCGCCCACAGTCAGAAGATCCAGGGCTTCTTCCAGGACCCCAACAACACCAGACAACTGTGGCAGGGCATCCAGACTGTCACCGACTACAAAGCCACACCCACACCCTGCCAGGATGACATCAGCTTCCTCAATGAGCTCAATAACTTCTTCGGAAGGTTTGAAGCTCTAAATAAAAATCCTGCGAGGAAAGCTACCCCCCACCCCGATGAACAGCCACTCAGGCTTGAAATCACTGCAGTGCGGAGAGCCCTGAGGAAGGTCAATGCACGGAAAGCTGCAGGCCCTGACAACATTCCAGGACGGCTGATCAAGGAATGTGCAGACCAGCTGGCCCATGTGCTCACAGACATTTTCAACATGTCACTGAACCAGGCTGTTGTCCCCCCGTGTTTCAAGTCGGCCACAATAATTCCAGTGCCCAAGAAACCAGCCATCACATGCCTTAACGACTTTCGCCCCGTTGCACTTACATCCACCATCATGAAGTGCTTCGAGAGGGTGGTTAAGGACAACATCATCTCCATACTCACCCCATCATTCGACCCGTTCCAGTTTGCATATCAGCCAAACCGCTCCACGGAGGATGCCATCTCCACTGCTCTCCACCTGAGCCTGGAGCACCTGGAAGGAAAGAACACCCACGTACGGATGCTGTTCCTGGACTTCAGCTCAGCATTCAATACGATCATCCCCCAGGACCTGATATGCAAACTGGAGCCCCTGGGCCTCAAAACCTCCCTGTGTAACTGGCTGCTGGACTTCCTCACCGACAGAACCCAGTCTGTCCGTGTGGGGAACAACACCTCCAGTGTCATCTCCCTGAACACCGGCTCCCCCCAGGGATGTGTTCTGAGCCCCCTGTTGTTCACCCTGATGACCCACGACTGTCGCCCCAGGTACAGCAGCAACCACATCCTGAAGTACGCGGACGACACAACAGTTGTGGGCCTCATTCAGGACGACAACGAACTGGCTTACAGGGAGGAAGTGCAACACCTTGTGGACTGGTGTAAGGTGAACAACCTGGTCCTGAATGTCGATAAAACTAAGGAGATTATCGTGGACTTCAGGAGATCCAGACCCAGCCACACACCCCTCCTCATCAACGACACAGCCGTGGAAGTCGTGAGCACTACCAAGTACCTGGGGGTGCACATCACCGACAACCTCGGCTGGTCACTCCACACCTCCTCCCTGGCGAAGAAGGCACAGCAGCGCCTGCACTTCCTACGGCGGATGAGAAGAGCCTCCCTCCCCCCTCCCATCCTAACCACCTTCTACAGAGGGACCATCGAGAGCTTGCTGACCAGCTGCATCTCCGTCTGGTCTGGGAGCTGTAGGGCCTCAGACTGGAAGTCTCTGCAGAGAGTGGTGAGGACGGCGGAGAAGATCATCGGGACCTCGCTCCCCCCCATCCAGGACGTAGCAGACAGCCGCTGCCTATCCAGAGCCCACCGGATCATTTCTGACCCCACCCACCCCCAGCATGGACTGTTCTCCCGACTGGCGTCTGGCAGAAGGTTCCGCAGCATCCGCTGCAGAACAGCCAGACTCAGAAACAGTTACTTCCCCCTGGCCATCAGACTGCTCAATGCCAAATAACTTGTCATATGGACAATACATTTCTGTGCAATATATCTTTATGGAGGTATGGTTTCTTCAGGCCCAGGGTGTGTAGCCCAGTCCGGGAAACACCCCTGGGATGAGGAGAATTAATTACCTCCTATTTGTGCAATAACCCCCCCCACCCCCACCCCCCCCTCCGCCGCCCGCCCGCCCAGCAGCTACGTATGGACAATACATTTCTGTGCAATATCCCTTTATGGAGGTATGGTTTCTTCAGGCCCAGGGTGTGTAGCCCAGTCCGGGAAACACCCCTGGGATGAGGAGAATTAATTACCTCCTATTTGTGCAATAACCCCCCCCACCCCCACCCCCCCTCCGCCGCCCGCCCGCCCAGCAGCTACGTATGGACAATACATTTCTGTGCAATATCCCTTTATGGAGGTATGGTTTCTTCAGGCCCAGGGTGTGTAGCCCAGTCCGGGAAACACCCCTGGGATGAGGAGAATTAATTACCTCCTATTTGTGCAATAACCCCCTCCCCGCCCGCCCAGCAGCTACGTATGGACAATACATTTCTGTGCAATCTTCCACTGTTAACACTGTTTAGTCAGTTGTTTTCTTTTCCTGTTGTTTACATTCTGTTCTTATTGCACTCGTTATTATTTACACTGGTTATTCAGTTGTTTACGCTGCTCAGTCCGTTGTTTACATTCTGTTTTTATCTAGTTATTCTCAATTGCACTCATTATTATTTATACTGGTTATTCAGTTGTTTACACTGTTTAGTCTGTTGTTGTACATTCTGTTTTATCTAGCTATTCTAAATTGCACTCATTACTATTTAGCTCCTGTTTTTTAGCACTAGTTATATAGACCATATCATACCAGTTATATAGACTATATTTATGTATAATATTTATATTTATATATACCTAAACGGTCCCACAATTCCATCTCTGCTGTAATCCGGAAGCCAAGCAACGACATTTCGTTGCCAAAATCTCACTGCTGTGTTTTTTTGTGCAATGACAATAAAAGAAGTCTAAGTCTAAGTCTAAGTCTAATTTGGAAAGCCCAACAGAACTGTCACAACGAGGGGTCAGAACCAAACTGTGGAGTCACGGGACATGAAGCTCTGCTCTGATTGGTTGCTGAAAAAAGCTGAAACAGGTTCAACTTGATGCGACAAAGTTTCATGCAAGTTTTTAGCTAATTCCAAGTTTGCACTCAGAGTTGCATAGGAAATGGATGACGTGTAATGTCGGCCTACATGTAAGCTGCATGGACCTGGAGCTGCATTTTAGTAGCATGATGCAAAGAAAGCCTTACAAATTCCCAATTTTAGTCTGAATTTTTTTTGCCTTTCTCCCTCTCTCGTCCAGCTGTGTCCCTGCCAATGCCACAGAGCACGGGGGCTTATTCTCCCTGCTTCTCGTCTCTTTTTCTTTTCTATTTTAGCCTAGCTGTGTTGTTGCTACCTCCATCACCGCTCAGCCCACACAGTCACCACCCACGCCTCAGCAGCAGCTGTCACTGTGTCGCCCGACAGGGAACGCTGCCCGGCAGGCAGGAAGCCACTAGCTGCGAAGCAAAGAGTCTGAAAGAACAGCCGTAATGTGCATAATGCAATGCAACGTAAACCATGTACCTCTCTCCTCTCCCATCCTCGCCTGCCTCTTCCTCTATTTGTTACATTTGAAATGGGGGGTTTTGTTGCTGCAAGCAACAAAATGCCACCTTTGCTAATAACCTGTAGCTGCAAAGGTGAGGGGGGACTGCAAATGGAATGGACAACCTCTGTGTGTGTGTGTGTGTGTGTGTGTGTGTGTGTGTGTGTGTGTCCAGGGCCCTGGAGGGTACATGTGAGTACCCAGTTGTGCAGATATGCCTTGTGATACATGTTTAATGAGAATCATTTTAACATATGGGGACATCTTTCTGGCAGTTCAAATAGGATGTGGACACAGGAGATATCATGGGAAGCGATGATTAAAAAGTGCAAACCAATGGGCTAGCATTATCAGTAAGAGAAAGGCAGTTTTATGTGAGGGAGGTGTGGGGTTGTTCAAAAATCTGTGAATTTATCATTTATTGGACTTTTTATATTGCCTGCTGGTGCAGCATGAGCTAACCCAAGAGGCAAACGTGGACTGATGAGAGTAGTCTGTGTGGGTTTCTATTCTAACTGAAGACCAGAGCAGGGCCACATTCAGAATGGCATCAAACTCACTTGATGCACACTGCATGCACCGTGTAAGCAGGCGTGTCACGACACCGGAACATCAGCTGTTGATACCAATACCAGTGAATTTCCTCAATTCAAAAGCACAGTAAAACAAAAAGATCATAAAAAAATCCTATTTATTTCAGCATCCACTCGTTTATTACAATCTGTTAAACATTAAAGTATTTTTTAGATTGCACACAATTTCAGTTATCGTATCCAGAGAAATGAGAAAAAATGGAAATAATAAACGGGCTGATATATAATTTAAAAAAAGGAACAACTGTTTTTATCCTGTGAGTTTCCACCTCGAACGCAAAACGCCGACTCTTGCTGTGTCTCAGCTGAACCTGAAGGAGCCATCTTTCCTGTGTGTTTGTCTGCCGGCTGGTAGCCATTCTTCTTCAGCGCACACTTGAACAAACGTAAATCATATGTATGCTGTCCCGGTCAGTTCCGCAAGAATATGTCTAAATCATACATCTGGTACCTACGGTGCCACAGAAGAATGAGTACCATCATATTTTTGCACTACTGGCATCGACTTGGTACTGAAGCATCAGCTCTCATGACATCGCTACATGCAAGTATACCACATGTGCTATGCTGAGCACTGTAGTCTGCCTTTCTGAACACGGTGCAGAATTAAAACCTCCACAAAGCAGGCATGCTGGTGGCTCACCTGCACTGCAAAAAGTCAAATCTTACCAAGATTATTTGTCTTATTTCAAGTCAAAATGTCTTATTTCTCATTACACTTAAAATAAGACATGATCAGCTCAGAAATAACTTGTCTTTAGACAATTTTCACTTGTTTCAAGTGAAAATTTACTTGAAACAAGTGAAACTTAGCTTGAAACAAGAAACATATTCTGCCAATGGAACAAGCAAATTTTTACTTGTGACACAAGTGAACAAGTAAAAATTTGCTTGTTCCATTGGCAGAATTTGTTTCTTGTTTCTAGCAAATTTTAACTTGTTTCAAGTAAATTTTCACTTGAAACAAGTGAAAATTGTCTATAAACAAGTTATTTCTGAGCTGATCATGTCTTATTTTAAGTGTAATGAGATATTTTGACCAGAAATAAGACATTTTTACTTGAAATAAGACAAATACTCTTGGTAAGATTTTGACTTTTTGCAGTGTGGCAGAGTGTGTGCCAGGTGTCAAGTCTTAACTGCAGCGCCCCGGGTTCGAGTCCGAGCCGAACCCTTTGATGCATTTCATCCCCCATCTTTCTCGCCTACCTTTTCTGTCTCTCCTTATACTTTCACTATCAAATCAAGCAGAAATGGCAAAAAAATATCTTATAGCTATGAGCATGAAGTCAGGGGGTACTGCCCTGTTTTGCCTGTTGTAAACTTGTGGGCCTGCAAAACCTGCTGAGAAAGAAAAGAGGGCTGCGCTCTAAATAAACTCAAACTGGAAACTCGAGGTACGGACACAATCTCAAATCATCACCAAAGTCAGACACAAAACAGAGAAATACAAACAGAAGTCTGACACTTGGAGCGTGCACCATCCATAACACAATATGTGGTAGGTGTGCATTTATTATTGTTCATTATTTGATTGAATTATTTGGTGGCTCCTGCATGGCATGCCATTAATCATTCAGTCTGGAGGGGGAAAAAAAAAGAACTGAGCTGCTCTAGCAGAATTCACAGTGGATCTCATTTGTCTATCGAGTTGTCTGTTCTCAGCCCTCAGCCGCACCCAGAGCTCCTCCCGCCTCTGATTTTCTCATTTGTCACTCTGTTTTCGAGTCTGCAAGCCATAACTAGCTCATTAAGTTAGCTGGTAGCAGCTAGCCTGCCAACAAAACTAAAATGGATTTGGACATAACAACATCAGATGCATGTATGAGGAGTTTCAAATTGGTTCTGCTAGAATTCTGTTAGCGTATGAACAGGGGAGACTGTCAACAGGGGCTCCATGTTTATATGCACCTTAATAATTGGGTTATTCGCCTTGCACAAGCAGTTACCCAAATTCACAAATGCCATGTAAATGAGAAAGCCGGTTTCCATAATTGGTGGAAGGAATTATGATATATCGGCGTAAGGCAGCTAGATTTCTCCTGGGGAAACCCAATTATTGTGCCATGTAAACCTTTAGGCCCATTTCTGAATGGCTTTTTAGATCTGCGCATGTGTGAGAGGAGAGAGGGAAGGAAACTGGCATGATAAACACACATTGTAGACACACACATAGAATGCTTGATTACTTTATGTACTGATAAAAATATAAAGCCAAGAGAAAAAAAACTTTGGCCCCCGTCAGGTAAATCCCCACAGGAGGCTGGATTTTATTTGTTGAGAAGCTGACTAACACAGCAGTACGTTGGTTGGTAATGAATGTAGAGGCTGATGCTGTGTGTGTGTGTGTGTGTGTGTGTGCTGGAATTGCTTCAGACAGAAGAGCAGCTCTTGCCTATGCGGTGTGTATACTAGACTCTGTCATGATCATTGACTAAAATATGTGCAGTCATGTGTGAGAGGATGAAGCAAAGCATCCATGCACTGCAAAAGTCAAAATCTTACCAAGATTATTTGTCTTATTTCAAGTCAAAATGTCTTATTCCTAGTCAAAATATCTCATTACACTTAAAATAAGACATGATCACCTCAGAAATAACTTGTCTTTAGACAATTTTCACTTGTTTCAAGTGAAAATTTACTTGAAACAAGTTAAAATTACCTTGAAACAAGAAACATATTCTGCCAATGGAACAAGCAAAATTTTTTTTGCAAATTTGCTTGTTCACTTGTGTCACAAGTAAAAATGTGCTTGTTCCATTGGCAGAATATGTTTCTTGTTTCTAGCAAATTTGAACTTGTTTCAACTAAATTTGAAAATTGTCTAAAGACAAGTAATTTCTTAGCTGATCATGTCTTATTTTAAGTGTAATAAGACATTTTGACTTGAAATAAGACAAATACTCTTGGTAAGATTTTGACTTTTTTGCAGTGTGCAGGACCACGGCTGCACAGCCAAACCCAGGAGAGTCACCTAGAGGAGGCGCTCACGTGAAACACACAGCAGGAACAATCAACAAAACCAACAACTCAACAATAACAATCCTGTTCCCTTACCTGGTGCGCTGACCCAGTTCGCCTGTGGCAGCGGATGGGGAACATGCAGAGGAAGCGGCGGCGAGAGCGTCTGAGGCGGACAAAACTGCGGCGGCTCCCTGGACGGCAGCTGCGGCGGCGGGGGAAGGAGAGGGGGAGGAGGAGGAGGAGCGGGCGGGTACCCGGCACCGTGGCAGCTCAGCGGCTCCATCTCCAGCGCCCGCAGGCATTGCTCCCTCAGCCTCTCCTCGCGGTGGCGCTTCAGCCGGCGCTGGAGGAAGCTACAGAAACAGCAGAGCATGACGATGAGGGCCCAGACCAACCAGAAGCCGGCGAAACAGGCCAGAAAGGTGTAGGTGCCCTGCGACATCACCATTGCGGTGACGGGACGGACGGTGGCTTCTCCCCGAGGCAGGAAGAGATGATTTCAGGCCCACGGCACGGGGTGTGTGTTGTCCTTGAAGCTTTCCTGTAAAGTTATCACTGTGTCTGTCCAACGTCAGCGAGGCAGCTTCCTGAAATGTCTCTTCAGTGTCACAAAGATGAAATCCTGCACATTTATTATCTCACCCAATGATAAAAGTAACATCGATTACGATGGTGCTGTGGCTAAC
Source organism: Myripristis murdjan (assembly GCF_902150065.1). NCBI lineage: Eukaryota > Metazoa > Chordata > Actinopteri > Holocentriformes > Holocentridae > Myripristis > Myripristis murdjan. Next base: position 4,377,838 of record NC_043993.1, on the reverse strand, counting down.
AGCTGATCCAGGGTGATAAATAACTCAACAGAAAATGAATGGTGCTCAGAGCAGCTGTGGGTCTTAGCCACTCCAAAGACGATCGGTTCACCCTCTTGTCTTTGAACACTGATGAACTGTCAGGTGAACGTGTGCACTGTTCATGAGAATCATCGAAAAACAACTTGAGAGACTAATACTTAAAAAGTCTTCTGCAATAACAGCCCTTGGTCACAGGTGTGTTTCCAGAGGGATGACAAGCGATAAAAAAAGAAGGCAATTTTTAAATATTAATGCATTAAAATGGCTTGTACATATTACAGTAAGACATTAAAAAAGCTTTTCTCATTAAAATGTTGAACAAATCTGGCAGACGGGATTCACAGAAGGGTTTGAAGAGGGTAACAAGAGGGCTGGCTCAAACCCTGTGCACGTGGATGGTGCATGGAAATGAGAAAATTGACTAGAATTCAGTAGAAGGCGCTGGAACAGCAGAAGTAAAAACCCATTTCAAATTCTACTGTAGTGACAGTCTTGGTGTGACGGGTGTGTTCGGGGAGGGACGGCAGTCAATAAAAGAAAGCAGCACCGTCACCGCAATGGCTATCGGCTAACGGCACGCATTAGCGTTCTCATTAAAGAAAACATTCCTCCAAGAGGGGGCATTAAGGGATCCCAGTGACGAGGTTAATGAAGAGGTTAATTGCCTTTCGAGGCGGCCATGGCGGCTCGTTAGTCTCGCCACATCCGGTTCTATCTGCTCGGCTTACAGGTGAATGGATGTTAATCACAGGATGTTTCCCTCAGGGCTGACAGGGGGCACTGGAACTGAAAATGAATCTTTTTTTTTTTTTTTTTTTTTTTTTTTGCGTCAGTGTTAGGTACCCACCATTTGAAAGTGTCTTAGCGCTCCAAGCACAGCCGTACTGCTAAATACACTTCCAAGTTTAAAAAAGTTTAACTGCTTTTTTAGTAAAGGATAGGAGGTAATCTAAGTTCATGGTCGACAGAATACAGGACACAGTTTTACAGTCCAGGTCCTCTACAGAGTTTAGAGATGCTGAGTGATAAAATTCATGCAGCTGGGGAAACGTCATCGTTCCATCTAAATCTCTGTCTGCTGTATCTCTTCTCTGCATTTGTGTTTTGGAAGCAAGCTCCTCAAATATCTGACTGCAGCCTTTTCTTCAGTTTGGGTTTAAGACAATGTTCGACTGAGATATTCCCTTAAAATGGAAATGTGTTTGATACACACACAAACACACAGCAGTGTCTATCAGTTAATCCTGAAGCATTGCAGATTCCCGTGTGTGGTGGTGTGTGCTGCAGCCGACGTCCCACTGGATCCTCCCGGAGTGTCCAACACGCACAGAAACACCTGTCCACTTACTCCTTTCAATAATCCAGTATTTTCTTGAGAGGCAAATAAAATAGAAGCAAACATGCCGCCTCTTCAAGCTCACTCTGATAGGACAGCGGCATCACTTTTTTTGTCCTCATGCAGCTTATCTAATTGAGAGGACAAAAGAGCCAAACCAACAGCAGGATGGGAGGTGGAGGTGGTCGCCGCTGGTTGGTCGGCCGAACTGAGACGACATCCAATCGGAGCGCGAAACCGACTCGGAGGTGTTGAGCGCGTCGCAGTCGGCCCGGCTCGTCACCGTGACCCCGGCAGAAGCAAACAGCTGGTCCCTTCAGGCCCGCAGGGGTCCAACCCGGGGGTCTGCCCTCTCGCAGCGCATTTGGTTTTGTTCTCCCCTCCCTCCCTTCCTCGCCTCCCCTCGGCAGCGTCACCGCCGCCAAGACGATGAATTCCTGTCGCTCAGATCCCAGCGGGACGGCTCGGCCTCACGCTGCACAACAAAAGACACACAGGGAGGAAGAGAGGACCATCATCATCGATTATGAGAGGATAATAACTGACAATATTTTCAAAGCACACAGAACACACGGCACGGTGAATACAGTGACGGGGTCGTGGTGGTGACAGAGCGGTCTCAGCTGTTCGGGCTGGATTATGATGCTGACCTCGGGGGGGGAAGTATCAGTTTCACACTTGAGAGCCAGCCGGTCACAGTCTGCACAGAGCCGCGTGACACAGATCTGCAAACACCCAATTACATCAGCATTTAGAAACCGATAAAGAGCTGCAACTTCAATTATTCAGGTGCTTGAGCTGGTGTATTCTGCACTTCACAAAGCAAAATCAGACTTGTGCCTCAGAATGAGTGATGATCTGTCACATTTTCTGTATATAAACATGCAGCGTGAGAGGACTGTGGTCTCAGGCTTGGAGCCAGAGGAACATAAGCGGCACTTGGACTCAAAATTTCCATTTGCATTTTTTACCTCTCAGGCATTTAGTTGGCAGTCTCACGCAGAATGATTTACAATGAGGGCGACAGTGCCGTAAATATCCACTCCTGGATCCCTATTGTAACAGGCAGCCAACAGCAAAGGGGTGGAAGGTCGGAGCAAAAGCACACCGATGGTTTTCCTGGAACCACAGCGACTGTGCAGAAGAGAAGTGGTAGCTGCAGTCTAACCCAAAGTGTACTAAAGGTGTCCAGTGTGACCACTAGTGATGTTATGGTGCACAGTGAGAAAACCAGGCCCCCGCTAACATACCATATACAGCTGCTCATCTATGGTATTCACTGCAAAAACTCAAAATCTTACCATGAATATTTGGTTCTTATTTCTAGTCTAGTCATTTGGTACTTATTATCTGTATATACCGTTTATTTGGTACTTATTATCTGTATATACTGTTTATAGTGTAAATTATGCTTCATATCTTGCTATCCACTTTGCTGCTGTAATACGTGAAATTTCCCCACCGTGGGACTAATAAAGGAATATCTTATCTTGTCTTATCTTAAAATATCTCATTACACTTGAAATAAGACATGATCACCTAAGAAATAACTTGTTTTTAGTCAATTTTCACTCGTGAATTTTCAATTGAAAATTTGTTTGTTTCATTGGCAAATTTTGCCAATGAAACAAGCAAATTTTAATTTATTTCAAGTGAATTTTCACTTTTTCCACTGAAACAAGCAAATTTTCAAGTGAAAATTCACTTGAAACAAGTGAAAATTGTCTAAAAACAAGTTACTTCTGAGGTGATCATGTCTTATTTTAAGTGTAATGAGATATTTTGACCAGAAATAAGACAAATATTCTTAGTAAGATTTTGAGTTTTTGCAATGTTGAATTCTACGGTATTATGTGTTATTATAACAAAAAATATAACCAGACATCCACTATCCATTGTGTCATACACCATGGAAAGTGTTTGTCACAATGTCGCCCCATGGTTAAGTCACACAAGAGCAAAATACTGCTGGGATCTCACCTGCACAGCTCCTTTCCTCCTGGACTACCTGTCTGTCTGTCAACCGGCGGCACACAGCTGCCACAGAAAATGTCAGAGAGAAGCCAGGCTGGTATTACCACTCTCCATCCCTCGAAAAATAAATTAAAATCAGCAGTGTGGATTACTGTGGATATAACAACGATTGCTTTGGAACAAACAGGGGTTTGTTCTCGAGGACGGATATCCAATTTGTAAAAAATGTGGACGCAAAGCGGCTGCCAAAAGGAGGAGACACATCAAACTTGTTCAGCCGTCTTCCCTCCATGCAGATCAAGGATTATGTCCTGATTTCACTCATTATTCTAACTAATCCCTAACGACAAACTTCAATCAAACTTCTATCATAAAATGTGCCATTAAATCATTCTCTCCATCCCTGCACAATACATCTGACTTACGCACACACACACACACACACACACACACACACACCTGGATGACTATATTGCCCCCCCGCTAGTCACTAAAAATAGATAAAAATCTCCATTTGTCCCACCAGCCGCCAAGTTTTCAAATAAGCAATGCAATTAAGCAGGATGGGCAGCTGGTCTGGACAGCAGTGTGCCCCGGTGTTTGTGTACTGCTCCTAACCTGTGCGAGGTGGTGTATGCATGTGTGTGTGACTATGTGGTCATGAAATGTGGACATTTTTAAAAGCAAACTCAAGACCTACCTTTTTAGTCTGGCTTTCAACTAAATTTTATTTTACTCAATTTTATTTATTTATTATTTTTAACCATTTAGTCTGGTTCTTAACTGAATTTTATTTATTTTATTATTTATTTATTTATTTAAGCTTTTGAGACTGATTTTTAATTGAATTTTATTTATATGATCATTTTACCTTTTTAGTCTGGCCTTTAATTTTTTTTAAATTGAATTTTATTTATTTTATTACTTTTATTTTTTAGATATTTACTGAATTTTAATCTATACAGTCATCTTATATCTCTATAGTATCGATTATCTTCTCTCTGGTGTTTCCTCACTTGAAAGTGGTGAGTGTAGGATAGTGTTTCCTCAGTGTTCTTGTTTCTCATTGTTTTTTTTTGTGTGTGTGTGTGTGTGTGTGTGTGTGTGTGTGTGTGTGTGTGTGTGTCTATGTATGTGTGGGAGAAGGGGGGATATCTCCTGTTGTTTTTATGTAAAGCACTTTGGGCTGCTCCTTTTGTATGAAAAGTGCTATATAAATAAAGTTTGATTGATTGATTGATTGAAATACCTCTATGATTATACAGCAAAATAATTTCCCCACAGGTACAAATAAAGTTTATCTCTATCCATCTACCATAATACCATGAAACTATAATATTTTCTGAGCTGGTTGTATCATGAAAATCTCACCTTGCAGCACCTGTATTCTACATATTTTACTTGGTGGTGAGGGCGAAGGTCTCGGAACAAAACAAATCATTTCAGTCTCACATTGGGTGAAGTTGCACTTCTTCCTCATCTGTCCTTTCAGTGCCTTTAGCAGACACTGAATGAGCAGCAGCAGATATTTAAATGCAAAGCAGGCGAATTAGGGGTGTGTCAACCTCCATTTCTGGCTAATTGTGGGAGGGGGGGGTTAGGCTTGTGATCATGTGCACGTTTTCATCACAACTGAGATGTAGAAAACAGAGCAATGTGTCTTTGTAGGTCTGATGCAAAGACAGCGTATGCATTTATCAGATGTTTATTACTGCCATGGTTTCATATGATGCAGAAATGTTCTACAGTGTAAAGACAAACTGAATATTAGTCTTAATATGAAACATTTAGACAATCCTCTCCATATGCCGCCTTTATTTAATCAGATGTTTTTTTTTTTGTTTTTTTTTTTATGTTTATTGAGAGGATGGTGCCATTGCAAACTATTTCCCTCAAATGTGAAGTTAACACAGCCATTCATTTAATAATTTGCTCCGACAAACACGGATGCTTTTCCCTTTCACAGCCTCAAACTTGCCCCTGTATTTAGCTTCATGAAAGCTCGAGTGTTTTTTGCTTAAAAGCATTAATTGGTTAAAAGGAAACAGATATTCCATGGGAGTACGAGCTCGCTCTGAGCATTCACTGGCAGAGAGGGAAATGCAGGGTGAATGTATGAATAAATTTGTGTCAAAACACAGCCGAATAATCAGAAATGGGCTGCAGCTGTTGGTTTTTTCCAAAATTGATTGCTGCAGCTTGAGTCTATGATTAGCTTCCAATCAGCTGATACAAGTATTCAGCCTTGCCATCAAACAGGGTGCGCAAAATGAAATCTACTGTGTTTATTCCTTCACCGCAGGGTAACAAAATGGTGCAGGCAGCCTTTTGGATTTCAGCGACACCAGTGGTGGTGGATCAGTGATGAAACACGATCTCCTTTTCTTTTAAAGTTTGAAATTCTGATCTTTAATTATAGAGCCCTCATTAGCCCACACAGTGAAGTTTTTTTTAACAGCTGGTACACAGTGCAAGGATTTATCAGGCTTCCTTGTCAGTGGTGACTGAGATATCTCATCTGAGTTTTAAAAAAAAAACAAAAAGTCCTTTAATTATATCGCCCCCATTATGCCAATCAGCATAATTGTTTAAAAGTCAGAAAACAGTGTAAAGATAGGTCATCCCTTGGAGTTTGATCAAAATCACAGAAGTGGACTGCAATTATGAAGGGGACACAAGCTGCACAGTCATAACTCTGATGCAATATGGTTTATTAGGTCTGAGATCAACCACATCCTGATGAGGGCCATATGTGTCGAAACGTTGATCTCTGGCCTTATAAACAATATCGGAGTTATGAGTGTGTAGCTTCCCACTCCTCCTCCACCTGCACCTCACACATACAGGTGTGTGTTCCTCTTCTCTCCTTTGTGTGGTGCAAAAAGAAAAAAAAAAAAAAGATGCTTGTACTAGACAGAAATATATGGAACAAACTGATGCTTTGAATGAGGAAGATGTTGGCTGTGTTTCAGTCCAAATTTTGTGCACATTTTAAGACCCGCTCCAATGGAAATTGAGTTTTTAACCTTGTTAGCATACGCTAATACGCATTCAAGAGTTTTATCATGTTGAATCTGCAGTGTACCAAGCTCACTGCAAGCTCAAAAATCCAGATTCAGATAGGCAAGGTTCATGATGTCACAAAATCTAAGGAACCAATCCCATCAACTGGGGTGGCGCTGCTTTCCGTTTTATCTAAAAAAAAAAACAAAAAAAAACTACAAGAGCAACTGGAAATGGCTGCCTCACATTAGAGTGTGGATCGGGCTGCATATTTTTGCCAAAATCCGTCCTGAGACAAGAGCATAGTAACCAAGCCCGACCTGAACCCGACAGGCATTCTTTTTTTTGTATCCGAACCCGACTCGAGCCCAAGATTTTGTCTGTCCTCCATCACCAGGTTACATTTACTGCTTGAAAAAGTCTATATGTTGCCTTCAGCGTCGTCATGTAAACTGCCCGACCCATCAGGTCCCGACGGGTCACAACGGGCTCAGGTCGGGTAGCCACACCCTACTTCACGTGAATGTTTTTCTACATGGTTAGACTATGAACTATATGACAACTTTCACAAGTGTTGCTTAGGGACTTCCTGGTTGGATCCTGGTTGTTACACAGAGCTGTCCCACATGACAAAGAGACCGAAACTCGAAATGGTTGCTTCACATGAACAATATTGGTGCAATGAAGATATTAACTGATTTTCTTTCTTTTTTTTTTTTTTTTTTTTTAGATGGATAGGGATAGGATTAATAAAAGCAAAGTATACAGTTATACCTAAGATCTAAGCCATTTTAAGGTATGAGGGGAGGGTTTTTTTTTCATGGAAAAAAAAAAGTCTTAATATGTAATACTGATGAGAAGAGGGGTTAAATAAGGGGTTTAATCGGTGCCTGGAGCACATGTAAGTGCTTTTTCAAAACATCAGTGGAAGAAAATGCAAATCAATATGTATTTCCATCAACTATGATATGCAGATCATTTTGAAAAATGTAACACTGTGGGCTCTTACACAATCAAAGTTGGATAACCAAAAACTTCAGATGATGGAGTGATTTGATGAGGTCCACAATAACAGCCTCACTCAGGTCTATGTGGTCTATTCACACATGAAATGTAATCTCATCCCAGCTATGTCTCTATTCACATGAATACACTGTTTCCATCAGCCAAATAAGCTTAGAATAAACTCTTTCTACCAACATGTTTGTGAAATTTGGTTGTTTTTGCCAAATTCCATGACTTCCATTCAGATTTATTATGCAGAAAAAATATGCATTACAGTATGTGCATTAATACCCCACATTTGATGGACCTGCCTGTGTAACATTGCTCTTATCAGCTCTAAGTTCACATGTTCATGATAAGCAATTCACCAAATATCAGCAATATAAAAATCATCTCCAGTGTCTGGGAGATGAGTGAGAGCAGCAGGTTGGTAGAGAGAGACTGTTTTAATCTTCTTTTCCACGCTCGTCACCCTCAGTGTGTATCGCTGAGTAAAACACTTAAACAGCAGTGCCTTATCCAGCATCACGGCTGTAAAACGTCAGAAAGGTATCAATGGGGCTTTTGTAAAATGCTGACCAGATACTGACGTAATGTGTGTTTGCCTCCCACCTCCTCGTCTCCTGCAGGAATCACCTTCAGCAGCTACGCACTTTGGAAACACTCAAGTGGCCGAGTGACTCATCATCTCTGCTGTCACTTGCAGTTTCAAAAAAAAATTGTAAGTGTGACATTTTCAGTCAATTCATTCCGAAATGAGATAGCCGCCATCAGGAGAGGAAGAAAGTGACAATCCTACACACACTTGAACAAATTGTGTGACTTTTCAAAGATGAGATGGTGACAAAATCACCACAGTTTTACAGACTGACTCAACATCAATATTTGAGATACTGAATGATGAGGTATGGGGATTTGTTTTTTTTTTTCAAAATGGATATATAATGATGCGCAATTCACTTGACGCTCCTGAGGTATTACAGTACCCGTTTTTAGCTCTACTCAGTAATCTTAATGGAACCCTCCAGTTTACATGACGTAAACTGGAGGGTTTTTGTTATTTTCCACCTCCATATCACCTTCGGTAGCTGCCCCTGATGTCTATCTCATACTTTTACATTCTTCAGCAGACGTGATTCATCTGACGAGGGTGTTCTATGCTATCTATGGACACCGACACGGAGCGGAGCTTTTGTTTACTCCCCGCACTTCCTGTCTTTCTGATCCAGTCATTGCAAACATGAACAGACCTCAACCTCCACGCCCCCCATGGTGGGATAACGCATGCATACACAGTGGTCTCACACACACACACACACACACACACACACAAACACACACACACACACAGAGGCTCTCTCTCTTTATCTCTCTCTGCCTGACCTCTTTCAATTTTTCGACAAGTACTGTGCCTCATTTTCCCTCCTATTAACATAATGACCTGTCTGTGTTGCCATGTTGTGTACTTATAGTAAACATAAACAGGTGTGTATATATATATATATATATATATATATATATATATATATATATGTATATTTTTTAGGGTTAAGAGACCAACTGACTAATGCATACTCACAGATGATGACTGGATTACAGAGAAAAAAACATCTGAATGGGCGTTCTTTCTCTTCCATACAATTGGAGCGATTAAAAAAAACAACAACTGAAGAAATAATATAAGAGTAGTGTCAGTGAAGCACGTTTGGTGACTAAGTGTTTAAGTGGATGGTAAACTCTACTGTGCAGTTTTGCTGGGTGTGTTTTTATCACAAGCAGCTGCAATACTTCATGTGCAGGCATTTTTACTGCAGGGTAGAGGTGTTCATGGGTCCAGAAATGAGTGCCCAAACTGCAAAAGACCCACAAATGTACTACCTGGAACTGAACCAGCTCCGTCTGATTTGAAAGCTGGGACCCAGGCCCATACAGAACTGAGAAATGTAGGACGAGAACCCAAAACGGACCTTTGTATTATTTGAAGAGCTGGTCCCAGACTCATGCAGTACCGAGAAATATAAGACCCGAACCCATCCAGGAGACACAGCTGATCAGCACTGATTTTACAGTTGATTGCAATTAACAAGTTAAAGTTAATTTAAGTTGTCAAAACCAAACTTTGTCTTATCTAATGTAATTTTAGTCGCCTCCTTCCCTATACCTGGCTGGGATGCGGATAATCCATCTTCCTTGCAAAGACAGCTGATAAAAAAATACATCCAGGATTTTGGTTGTCTTGCTGATTGAAACAGGATGGCTACTCCACTCGTTATTTCAGATTAAAAGTCCACTTGCTGTCACAGTGATGGATGACAAAAGCGACTCATTTAGAATTTGCTTTGCAGTTTTGTTGCATCAAGCATAATAAAGATAACTTCATCTGGGTTAGGGTTAGGGTTAGGGTTTGCCCTTTAGAAATATCAGTTACCACGGCTGCTAACTTTACAATGTTGCGAGTTACAACACACACACACACACACACACACACAGAGAAACAGAAACAGCACTTAGATCATGATCAGTACTGTCTGATCACAGCCAGTCTCCTTGGATCCACTCAACAGTCGCAACCACAGCAAGAGAATGGGACCAAACCAAGACCCAACTGACATTGTCAAAATGTGGATTCAGACCAGTACAGGTCCTAGGTCATGTCTCAGGTCGTCAGGTTCTAGTGGACCCATGAAGGCCTAAACTGTAGGGGGAACTTCATGAGAATCAAACCACATAACCGCAAACTAAGGGCCTAAACAAGGGGACAATCTAAGGGTGAATATTGTGCTAATGAAGGGAAAGTTCCCCCTCGGACGCCTCCTGGTGGGCTACCCCCTTAGAAAATTCTACCCTTGTCGAGGCTCCCCAATTTCCCAGGATTTCCAGTTATGTTTGATAAAGAGACTTTTTGGGTTTCTACTTCCGTTTGCCCAGCAGAAAATGAGGAAGGAAATACTGAAGACACAGAAAACAATGGTCAGTCGGCGTAATATGGGGCTCTCAGAAGCAATATTCAGTCACCCTGTTGAAGATTCTAGGACCAGTAACTGAAGGACTAATAACAAGCTGCCCTTTCCTGTTCAGAGTCAGGTGGACGACTCAAGAGACCAATGAGAGGATGGCGGGTGCGTGTTATTAGCTCTCCCACCCTTTCTTCACAATAATCGGCCACCTTCCTCCAGACTTTGGGAAGATAAACAGGATCCAGCCCTATATGTGCTGGAGTTTAAAGTCAGATCGTCGTCATCAGCAGCAAAGCTTAATGTACAACTCGCTCCAGCTCCTTTTCTTTTCCATATTGCATTGTTGCTTTTTATGGACTTTTACACTGTAATTAGGATAGAGCAGCCCAAATCCCACAGGACTGTTTGGACAGTTTCGATTGTATGAGCCGGGTAAGTCAGATTTTTAGCCTTGGATTACAGTTTCAGTTTGTCCTATAGGTTTTCTGTGCTTTATTTTAGGTATAGTCGACTTTAGGAATATTAGTTAGGCACTATAGACTATTTTTGAAGCTCAAAGCTTGCAGTGCTGTGTGAATTTTCTATTTGACACTACATTTCGATGCACAGCTAAGAAAACCACCGAGCCAAGCAGAAAACAGCACATGGTAGGCAAAGTTTCATGAGACTAAATAGATTGAATTAAAACATAAGGCATGGATTGGTGAAAGAAATGGCACTTAAACACTCAAACAGTATGGGATATGCTGGATGGCCTCTCTGTGGGCCCTTTGAGATTGTAAAAAATGAGGTTCTGAATAAACCTGAGGCTGAATTTCCTCTAGTGTCACAATGCCACACTTTCAATTTGTGAACATGACAACTCTAGTAGTGTGCAGTTGGATCTTTCCAAACTTGCTGTGCACATTCATGACCCTTTGGTGAAACCATAACGTTTTTTCTAGCACCACCGTCCAGTGTCCTAGGTACAAACCCTGCTGCTGTTTCCCAACAGCGCATGCGTTTCTGGATTGGGTTTTTGGATGCATTTGACAGATACAGCCTCTGAAGTCTCCATATAAAGCGGTCATAAGACAGTTAATGATCAGCATAAAGATAAACTCTACAGTATAAATGTTGGGTTTCAATGAGGCTGTAGTTGGTGGTGGTTGGGTTTGGACAGAATTTTCTTGTTGATTCGCGCTCAATATCAGACATGATTCAAACTATAAATTAGAACTGTGATTCTTCATCTGTCCCTCATGTTTCCCTCATATCAGGTAGAGATTCATGGTCACTTTGAATGGAACTGACTGAGTTGAGTTGCAGGCATCAAACCTGTGACCCTCCAGTTATCTCAACAGCTGGTCGTTTTGCTCAAGGACACTGCCAGGACACCTTTACCGCTCACCAGGCCTCTTAATCTCCTCCGCTCTCCCCTGGGCAATCAGGAAGCAGCGTGAGCAGAGCTGTCATCACTTTTCACTCCGAATGAAAACCTTAAAACTGAGCCACATAATGCTGGTGTCTGGTAATAAACCACAGCAAACATTTTTAAAGGAAAATGACCCTGTTCTTGTCCTTGTGTCGTTGTTTTTTTGTTTTTTTTTTAAACTCTGCAGTGCATTCAAAATGAGATTTCATGGGCATAGAATGCAAAGGAAGAGATAAACATCCAATTAAAAATAAAAAAAAAAGCAAATCAACTGGAAAACACTCAGTTTCGTCTGGGTCTATTGTCCATGCTATGTTTGCACTTTCCTTTCATACACACTCTCTTTTTAATATGTTTTCTCATTAGCAAGAGAACAGTTACCAGTTTTACTACAGATCATGATGAAATATCTGTTCAGTTAATTCAGTTATAACTAACACTTATAACTAACTAATCACTTATAACTGCTTTTGATAAGCACATTTCAAAAGGTTTTTTTTGATGGATGAATAAAAGTGATCTTGAAATACAGTGGATTGATTTCAGTATTTAGTAGTAATTATATAAGATTTTCAGCACATTTAACAACTGTGACAAAACAGTGACAAATTTGGTGGCGCTAATCAAGATTTTCATTTTTTAGTCTCTCGTGTACTTTTTATGTGTAAAATATATTTTGAAGCCTCCAAGTAGAATGCACTTCAGCTCTAGGAGACTGTCTCGTAACCTAAAGGTCGTAGCTCCTGTTCCTACAGCCGCCACCGCCGGTCAAACACGTTGAATCGTCCTTGTCCTGAAATGTCCTCATCCCTTCACCAGCAGCTGATGTGAGCCAGCAGCATCAGCAGCCACGTGACCCGTCCAAGTGTCCTCGAGCAAGGCACTGAGGCCCAGCCCGCTTTCCTCACTAAGTCTCTTTGGGTGAGGCTGTCAGATATAAATGCCTGAGATGTAAAATGCAATGGAAATGTAGAATGACGGTAATGCGTGTTTTTTTTTTTTCTTTTTCTTTTTCAAAGCTCAGAGTTTCATTTGAGCTGACAGGATGAAGATGTCTTTTGACAGGCAAGCCTCCACAGATGGGGAGGTTACTCTCCAAAATGTACCTGATTACAAATTACCTCCTGCCTGTTTAACAGTGCAGGACAGCTGCTTGGTAATGTTGGCGTTACTTCCAGCTGAAGTTAAAACAGTTCATCCCAGTTCACCGTCTGCAACACAGCGTTTTATCATCCCTGACATCCAGTCTTAACTTTTTTTTCACCGTCTGCACAAACATATTTGTAAATGTACCATCTCAGGTCTTTCCCTTCCACTTGGTTTAAATCAACACAAATGAATTCCATGTTTGATCAAACATACCATTAGACTGATATAATTTTTTAAAGGCTGATACTGATTCTTCTTCTTTCTTTCTTTTTTGTAGCTGAAGCTGCCAGTAGCAATAGATATATTGTGCCAGTATTAAAAAAATTACTGTGGCAAAGACAAAAAAAAAAAAAACATAGTAACAATTACTAGAGTAAATCTTATGATGTTTGGAAAAAGAAAATGAACAAAGAATATGGCAAATGCACAATAAAAAGATGAGGTACTGTCTTTAAAAAAAAAACAAAAAAAAAAGACAACTAAAAAGAGCAAGAAAAAACATGTTTCATATCAAAAGGGTTAGGGCCCCTGCTAACACTGTCCTGCTGCCCTGTCAAACCTGAAATGTACTTCTACTAAAGATAGTTAAAGGGAGAACAAGTAAGATTTTCCTAAAAATCAATGTATAGACACACTTGTGAGCCACTAGCAGTGTGTGTTGGTGTGTGTGTCTGCAGAGACCCTGCCCTCTGCCTGGAGTTTCTTGTTTTACTGAGCCCGGGACTCTTCTGTGCATCGGCCACTGGGCAGTGGATGTGTAGCTCCCAGCCAATCACAGTGTAGCACAATACCACATCAATAGCACAACATCCTATAGGATGCTACGAAAATTGTGGACGCGGAAAAAGGAGAGCACTGAGGGAGAGGAGGAGGATGAAGAGCAACACAGAGTTGGCCTGTTTTCTGTTGGACAGAGAGGTGCCGTTAGGGGATGTTACATTTTGGGTCATTTGGTCATTTCATTCTGTCACCATCCTATAAAACAAAACTGGCTGCCGGCGGTTAGCTTGGCCAGCGAGCAGGGGCCAACTTTGAATGTTGTTTTTACAAACTGCAACTGACAAATCCTACTCATTCTGACTTTAAGGTAGTATGCAAATTTTGGGCAACTTAAAAATTAAAGCATTAGACATCTCTGCCAGCTCCTAGTGGTCAAAAGTGAATTTATCAGTTTGAAAAACCAAAAATCATGCAATGTGACTTCAGTATGCACACTCTGCTGTCCTAAACTTCTTTATAGGTTTATAGGAGTGAAGATGTTTGTTTTTTTTTTTTTTCATAAGAAAACAGATACAGAAACATAAGAAACAGATTCACTGCATATTATAATGTCTTCAGACAGATCAGTTGTTTTTTTTTAAGTTATTCATTTTTAGCAACTTACAGACATGTCAAGTGATGCATTCCATCCTCTGCTTCTTCAAGTTTGCTCTCAGACTTTAAGAAAACCTCAATAAGCACATGCAACACGCTGTTTGCTCAAAGTGTCTAACTTGCTAATACAGAAAAATGGAAAACTATTGAAGGGAATCCATCTGAAGAATAATTGGTGTGTGGTGAACCTGTTACGTATGGACACTGTTTGCTTGTGCAATCACCAGCACCTAAAAAGGCACAAACGAGACGTACACAGTTTGGACTGTAATTTAGTTTTTTTCCTGTGGACTGAGGGCTCACTTGATGCTGATTCGGAGACAGCTCTGTATTTTGCCATAAAGTTCTCATTCATCTGACTCATCACTTCCTGTGCACCAAGGGGGTTTCCCACTAGTCATCACACCCTGCACATCAGATTAAAAAAAAAAAAAATGTATCTATTTATTTTGAAAATTGGGTGAATATGACTGTCAGTTAGGAGGGATGGGACACTGTTCTCTGTTGCTCCCCCAATTTGTGATTCAGGGTGAAAAAAATGGCATACCTCTGTGAATATTTTTGCCCACTGCAGCTTTAAATTACAAATTTATCTACATGGGAACCTGGTGCCCACTGGCACACAGGATTTAACAGGCACTGCTGTCAAGGGCTCCACCAACAACAGCACAAATTCCTTGACTCCTTCTAATGTAAAAAATCATCGCCCCCATTTCACCAGCTCCGTTCAGTGTCTACTAAAATAAATGGAATAATCCCTGAGCCAAGTCACACAAAGCATAAAGTGATGGCCACATCTGTGGAGCTTATCAGAATTCCAGCAGAATCAGACGCACTGTGGCTTTTAAATCTGCCTCTTTTTTTTCTATATTTATCTCCATCAGAACAGCAGCACAATGTTTTGTCACATTTTGTCAATAAACCTCCATTGTTCTTTTTCTAGATATTTATGTTTATGATTTAGAGCCTATTACAACCTATATGGCCATATCATTAGAATAATGTGGTGACAAGGCAGGGACTAAAGAAAGCCATATGATAAGGTCAAACAAACTCACTATGAGGTCCAGGCGCACTCCAGCTCCCTGTGTGAATGCTACAGGGTCATCATGTTGATTTTTTTCACAGGGGAAACTCACCTTTAATTCGTCCTCTGTCGTCTCAGAGATGATGACGCACTCCCTCACTCCGTGCCATTGAAGTTTTTGTCCACTATTTTTTTTTAAAAAACAACACTATCAGCAGCAACACTTTTCCCGTTCACCGTCTCTCCGTTACAGTCCTTCCATTCAGCCACAGATAAACGCCGGTGAGACGATGCGACGCCCGGCTCCGGTGTGAACTCCCCGCCGGTCTCCTGGTGTCTCCTCCCGGCGGCCGCGGCGCTGCGCGTCGTGTTTTGGACATCGAGGAAGGAGGAAAAAAAAAAAAGAAAGACATAAAAAAAGGGTTTATCGGTTCACCTTGACAGCCTGGCTCCTCCCTCCATCCCTCCCGCCTTCCTTCATTCAGTGTCTCCTCCTCTCATCAGCAGGAGCGGCGCTTCGTGACTCCCAGGCTGCCTGCTGCTCCCAGCGAATACAGATCAAATCCTGCCGCCAGGGTTTTCCAAGGACGCACGGCGCGACGGAGCGAGATAGATGCTGGAGCGGACTGTGTATGTCGTGTATACTCATACACATCCATGATGCCTGTATTCATATGATGAGCATGCAGGATAAATATCTACATGGTTATTTGTCCCATCCTCAGGTTCTGTGCAAACTGTGTTGATCCTTGGTGATGTTTCTGTCAGTGTAGGGCTGCAACGTGACAGATGAGGCTGCTCTGAAGTGCGAGCTGAAGTGCTTCTTCTTGGTGACTGAGTTGGTTTATCAGCAGGGCCGGATCATAGGGACATGTGGCCCCATGGCACCCTCCGCTTCATGTGGGGCCCCCTCCACCATGCCCAAGCTGAATGAGACGATGTACACAAACTAAACTATACACACATTTATAAAATCCACACATTTGTTTGTAACTTCCCAGTAAAGGATCACAACAGTGAAACTGAATGTTTGGCCAGTTTACTACAATTTACCCACATTTTACATTACAAAAAAACATTTTGCAAATCAGGCAAGCATACTAAAGATTTCATAATATGTAATTTTTAAAAAAAATCCCTTGGTTTTCAGATGTGACTTCTTGGTTGAAACAGCTGCTTTATAATGTTCTGCTTCTGCGGCTAACAAAGTTGTCAAGGTTCATTCAAGTGTTTTTTTGTTTTTGTTTTTTTTTACTCTGCACCATTTTCAAGTCATCAAAATACAACAGTGCTGTTGCTTTTAGGGAAACTGATGTGGAGGACTTCATTGCAGTGATGGAATACAGGTGTGAAGAAAGTTTGAAGTCTCCGAAAATTCATTTTCATATCACAGTGAAATGAATGGAAACCACTGACTGGATAAATGGGAGGAAAAATAATATCACAGTTTGAAATTACCTCTGCTCACTTTGGGAAAAGATCAGTAGAAAGATGAAGTTTATACATTTTGTAGATATTACACTAAATAACAGTATTACACTAAATAATGCAAAATGACTGGTGGGGACCTTTAAAAGAAACAAAACCTTCCTGCAGTGGTCTGGGGCCTGTGCCCTGTTTGCCCAGTCTGCCCAGTTTATTAGATACTTGCTAAAGTCAGAGTGATGTTACCTTTATTTAACTTTCAGATTGTTCATTTTTGTTAGAGATAATAAAAAAGTAAAAAAGCAAAGCAAAAAGCAAAGCTCCGCAGGCATCTGATGCAGACAGCATGCGGCTTGCTGAAACAGCAAGTGTGGTTTACATAAATGACACTGGCTTGCTGTTTTAAAAACAGAGAAAGTCTTGTATTGCTGTGTAGCACAGTGAGTTACAACACACTTGGCACCACAAATCATGTTGCTGCAGCCTTTTTTGAGGTGGGTAACAAACAAGTACTTTAACAAATTACTTTCATAAAGAGTAATTTTCACTTTTAACAAAAAGTTATGAATTAATGTAACTAATTACATTGCAAGTAAAGGTCCCCAAATACTTTTGCCCTTACAGGAATCCAGTGTCATCATGAAAGTCATGTTTCATGTTAAGCTTTGCCCTGTGGTAACAGAGCACCGCACCACCAACACTGTAAGCACATACACAGTTACAGTTACAGTATACGTTATAACTTAATCATTTGATTGTCATGTAGTTGAATGTCATGTTGTATTGTCATGTAGTGATTTTTTGGGAGATAAGCCACGCAGTCAACTTGTCGTGTGATGAGAGCAGACACCAAAATCATCCATGTGTATCCGGTTCTCCATGCCAACACTGCAGACCAGCAGTTTGGATGATTTTGACATCTACAGCAGTGGGTTTTCAAACTGGGGTCCGGGGACCCTCAAGGACCCTTAAAGAGTTTCCGGGGGTCATCAGCAAGATGAGGAATGAAAACAGAAACACAAAAACAAAACACAAATCATTATTTCAACACTTTAATCCCCCCAGTGTAACTCAGTCAGTGTTCAAGTGTGACATCTAAATAATTGTATACCTAAGACATACAAATATATCTTTTCATATCAGGGTGCACATAGCAAAATCTCTGCAGCTTAATCAGTGTCTATTTGGGGGTCAGAAACATGAAAAATGTTAGAAACCCCTGCTCCTGTGTCTTATGAAAAGCGTGCATATTGGCCTTGCTTTGGCTCATATGTAGCCATCAGCTGTAGCACTAGCTGTGGTCTGTTCATATAAGACAGACAGGCTGCTATGTACCATTCAAATACCATTCTCTCTCATCCCAAGTTTAAAAAAAAAAGAAAAATGTTTTCTCTTACTGATCTACTGAGGCCATATGAAAAAAAAGATGATTGGTTCTGAGTAAAATAACAACAAAACCCATATTTGTACCCACTGATCTTTTTTTAATTTCTGTAAATGTAACTAGCAGCGGTGGCTGTTGAATAAATGCAGTGGATCAGGAGAATATTTTATAAAGACCTCAAAACTGTGACATGAGTTGTGGTTTTGTGTCGCTCAGTATCTGCAGCACAGCAAAGCACTCACGCTACAGGTTCATTTCCCTCAGGACCACCCAGGCTAGAGATGATCACGCTCACGGTAACACAAGTGGGTGGTCACTCAATGTCATACGCATATTTAATATGTGAGATAATATACTTAAAAATAGCATAATAGTAAATAATGCTTAAAAACACTTAATGGAATGGCATGGTGACTTTGGGATACCAAAACAAAACATACAAAAAAATGTCACATTCCTCCCACAGCCACTTTATACAGCAGAGGACAGATGTGCCTTGTAATTACTGAACACATCAAATTACCAGTTGGTCAGGTGCTATCAGATAACCAGCAGCTCACCAGCTGATTAAATATTCACATGCTCATTACAGGAATGACACCACACAGACACATACACACACATTTTCACACCCTCTTTTTAACACAACTGTTTTCTCCACAGAGCTCATTACAAAAAAAAAAAAAAACAGAATTAGGAAATTCTGTGTATTTTTGAATTAAAAGGTTTGTTGCTTTCACCTAACTTCAGTTCCCCCCAGTTGCCCAGCCTCATTGTAAATTTGTTCTTTACTAATTTGCCTGGATGTTAAAAGTTTAATAAAATAAAATATTCTGCTTCAAAAAATGTATCAGCACATACTGTACATGTGAGCCGTCTGTCCTTGGGCTGTTTTTCATGCTACAGCAAAGGTGGAGCAGACTGTGTGAGGATATAATTGATGCCATGCTGGATTAGTCAGTCACCGTGAAGGAAATGTGTTGATAATATGCCAACTGTGATTAGAGGTAATGTGACTCCCCGTTAGTCATCTGTGTTACGTGACAGAGAGCGTTGTTTCCCAAACAGACCCGACTACCCAAACCTTTAAAGTTCAGCAGCTGAGCTTCGCCCTGCCTGCCAGCCCGACGCTGCTATTTGACTGCCAAACTCCGTCACTCCTCCATTAGACTGAATTCAAATCATGGCGAGCAGCCAGCAGCCGCCTGAAAACAAGACACTGAAAGCTGGCAGACAAATGCACATTCTACAATAAGGTCAACCGCGTTTCAGTTAAATTAAGTGGTTATATCACACGCTGGCTTTATTGCCGGTTCAAGTGAATGTCATCGTGGCGAGTGTTAAAATTGCTCTCTAACAAATGCAATGTCACATTGTAAATATAATCAACTTGTATTAAAAGTGACAACACAGGATGTTAGCGGGTTCTGGACACTGTCACAGGGCCACAAAGAAGCTTGTAGAGAGTAGAATTCAAAACAAAGCTCTACCTTACAGTATTGCACCAGCATTTCTGGAAGTTAGGACCAATAGTCTAGTTTCTCCTCACTGCAAAAACGCTAAATCTTACCAAGATTATTTGTCTTATTTCAAGTCAAAAATGTCTTATTTCAAGTCAAAATATCTCATTACACTTAAAATAAGACATGATCACCTCAGAGGTAAATTGTTTTTAGACAATTTTCACTTGTTTCAAGTGAAAATTCACTTGTTTCAAGTGAAAATTTGCTTGAAACAAGTGAAAATTTGCTTGTTTCATTGGCAAAATTTGCCAGTGGAAAAAGTGAAAATTCACTTGAAATAAGTGAAAATTAGCTAGAAACAAGAAACAAATTTTGCCAATGAAACAAGCAAATTTTCACTTGTTTCAAGCAAATTTTCACTTGAAACAAGAGACAATTGTCTAAAAACAAGTTACTTCTGAGGTGATCATGTCTTGTGTAATGAGATATTTTGACTAGGAATAAGACATTTTTGACTTGAAATAAGACAAATAATCTTGGTAAGATTTTGTGTTTTTGCAGTGCTCCTTTTCTTTCTTCCTGCTTGCCTGCACACCGCTGGTCTAGTGTTTGTCCTCCAGAAGATGATTTTTGCTGCCATTTACTGTTATTGTACGGTGTGAAAAACAGCTTCCACACAGTGAGATAATCCATCCCGGTGAAAAGGAGATTGTGTTTTCTCCCGATTTCAAGTGTTTGCATCACGTTCCACCAAGCTTCCTGCCAATCAGCTGATAGCCACAGAAAGAAACGAAAGTCTCGGTCAGGTTTTTAACTTGCATGGCTTTGTTAGCTGGGACCGCCGCTTGTTTCAAGCTAGCTTTGACACTGTAAAGTTTTTAAGGCAAGGCAAGTTTATTTGTATGGCACATTTCATTCACGGAGGCAATTCAAAGCACTTCACATATAAGGCACAAAAAGACGTTCAGAATAAGAAGATAAAAGAAGAATAAGAGCAATTAAACAAAGGCATAATAAGAACAATAGACGAAAGACATCAAGAGACAGCTTAAAAATCCCCGGGGGGCCACAGTCCCTGCACTGAATATAAAAGCTTAGCCGAAGGCAGTGGGAAACATCAACTTTTTTAGCTTGGACTAATGAGTGGAGTTGGAGCAAGTCTTTTATTGTAATTTGTTCCAACTATGTGTAGAATAGTAGCTGAATGCTGCCTCATATATATATATATATATATATATATATATATATTGTAGATAGATAGATATATACATACATACATAGATACACAGATAGATGATGTGGCATTGGGGAAATGAAAAGAAGGCATAAACAAATAAATGGGCTGTGGCACTAAACCGCTCCATTCACTCTTAGAAAATAAAGCACATGATCAAACCTTTAGGGGTCCAGCGGCTTGTCAGCAGGCCACTACCCTCTAAGGTGCAGCTTCTGCACCCTT
Organism: Myripristis murdjan; assembly: GCF_902150065.1. NCBI lineage: Eukaryota > Metazoa > Chordata > Actinopteri > Holocentriformes > Holocentridae > Myripristis > Myripristis murdjan. Next base: position 4,356,847 of record NC_043993.1, on the reverse strand, counting down.
GACATTGGGTTCTCATATATCCCCTTGTGGTTTGTACCTTATAGGGGCCAGTCTTGTTCCTATATTATAACTATAATATTGACTGGATAACTGTATTACCTATTTTTTCAGTTTTCATGAATCTATAAAACGTACTTCATTACAAGGTTATTCAACCATAGCCTACAAGTTAAAATCTGCCTTGAGTTAATATTGTGCCTGATTTAGTCATTGGTTCGGGTTAGCTTGAGGTCCACTAATTAGCCCTAGGGGATACGTTTGTGTAGACTGTGCCTTTGGGGACAGAAATGGACTCTTACTGTAGCTTTATTTCAGACAGTGTTGTTCTCATTTAAAGCCACAGTAAGTGAGGTCATGAAAACGAGGACCATTTAGACTCAACTGTCATACAAACTGACATTTTGGCTCTCAGGCCGACTACGAGAGCCATACAGACTGAGCTGTTGTACATCCAAATTATGTGCTTACTGTGTTGCATGTATTTGTCAGTAAAGTAACAGTCTTCACAGATCAACCCGTGGCAATTCTAATTACTGTAGCTACTGTACAGCCCTTGACTTTCATATTTATCTCTCGCACCTGTCAAATATTGACAGAACTTGGAGGGAGGACACATTTTGGCGCTGCGCTTTTAATTTCGCTACAATTAAAGATCAAAATCTCTAAATTTCTAACTCCGAAAGGCCACAATTGCTACATTCTTGGTCTGATTTTGCCCAAAATTGGAGGGATGATTCATTAATCTTCATACTGCATTCTGGTGTTTGAAGATGGATAATGCATGTCATCTGTAATTGGCTCAGACACGTGACATCATTTACAGGGAATGACTTATTTCAGTACTACGTTTGATTGACGTTTTTATCTGTGTCTAAAGTTGGAGTCCCTCTAGACCATTGTCAAGATCAGACAAGGGACCACACACACACACACACACACACACGCACACGGAGCATTTGATCAGTTAATATCCTCCAGCCGCTGGTTTCCAGAGCCTGTTGAGACGAACACTGAGTCTGTTGTCTTCCTCCAGCTCCTTCATCATAAAGATGGGTCTGTTCGTCTCTCTGAGCCCAGCAGACACACACACACACACACACTTTTGGCCCCCGTTGCCTTTTTGCCCCCTTGGAGGCCTGACTATGGTCTGCTCCCTCTGCGTCACACAGCTGACTGCTGCTGGAACAAGTGCATGCATTGGTGTTTTTTTCCCCCCTCACTTTCAAAGAGGTACAAGGAGCCCGCCCCTCCCAACAGCGATCCAGCAATACTTTACTTTAATTGATACTTTTAATACTTGAGCAGATTTTGCTCAACTACTAAAGAATTTGTGCATTTACTTTTGATAATGGGAGGACATTTTCTGTAATAGCAGTGTCCACATGAGTTTCTTGTATTTCAGTGAGTAGTACAATAAAAGGAGAGTTGAACTTTAAATTATTTATTTATTTATTTATTTATTTATTTTAGAGATTGCCCTGTTAAATAAAGTCACAGTGACGCATTTTCAGAATGTCTTTCCTTAATGCGATGTATTTTCTGTTGAAACAGGATCATTCAACTGCATCATCCAAACATCTAAACAGTTCACCCAGGGAGAGCAACACTGTGTTATTTGGAGTGATGGGACTGTTAAAAATAATCAGTGATGCACACAGTGACGTCTCCACTAAAGGTTTCCTGTTTAGGAAAATCAGGAATTAAACAACAAGATTTTGATAACAAAGTTTTTTAAATTGTTTGTGTGATATAAATGGTAAGTGTACGGTGTAATCATATAAAAAAAAAAAAAGTTGTTTTTCATTTCAGTGGGACTTGTTGTAAAGTAATGAAAACGTGTAATGAAACATGTAATGAAAAATCATTGTCTATGAAGCAACGGATGGGTTTGAGGAGAGACTGAACAGATGAGGAAGTATCATCACCACCATGGAGGGACTTTTTTCTTTTCATTTTGGAAACTTTCCAAAAATGATGAAACACCACTTTAGACACCACCTTACTAACTATGGACTTGTGTCACTGTTGCCTCAGTTTTCCAAGGTATTAGAAAAAAAGTCTTTATAAAAAGGTTAGACAATATCACTAATAAATATAATTTGGTGACTGATAGTCAATATCGATTTAGGTCAAATAGGTCAATATCCATGGCATTAATGGAGTTAATAGAAGAAAGAACAGATCCAATTGAAGAGGAATTTGGTATGAATAAACATTTGATACTATTAGTCATTATTATTATATTGTATTACTTGGAAAAGTATGGTATCAGAGGTTTGGTGCTGAATTGGTTGAAAAATTACTTGATGAATAGAAAACATTTTGTGAAGGCTGATGAGTATGAATCAAAATCTATTAATGTTGCGTGGAGTCCCCCAGGGGTCAATATTAGGTCCAAAAAATGTGTTACTCTGTATCCTCCTGAGACCCAGTGTCCGCATGTGGGGACATTACATTTTGGCCTCCCTGCATCATAATACTTATTTCTGATGCACAAGACACAAAAAAGTGAGAAAACAAGATGGCGGGAATATCAGCAAAATGCTTCTATGGCCGGTCCCTAAACAAAAGTGGGCAAGGTACAAAACCTCTTCCAATTTTTTGGTTGAAACTTGTGTATTTATGCTTATTAGTATCTGTTGCTTGAAATGGCATACAATTTTGACAGATTTTAGCAATTCTAACTAGCTACGATGCTGCTAAACTTGAAGTACTCGTATGAGGACACTCAGACTTTGTAATTAACTTTAGCTACGACACAGCTAATCAAGAAGCACCTGTATGAGGACATTAGGACTTATTTCATGCAAAGTGAACCTGTGTAAAAGTAAAAAAAAAAAAAAAAAAAAAAACACTTTGGGAAAATTTTTATTTTTATGCGATTCATTTCCAGGGCACATTACTCTGTCAAGAGCAGAAAGACTGCTGAATGCAATAGTAGGAGACAACTCTGAGGTGGAAGATTTGTCTGATCTTCTTGATCCTGCAATCGATGGAGATGCTGGACAACAGAGCAGTGATGATAGATCTGATCAGCAGACCAGTGATGATAGCAATAGTGAACCTGTGCAGAGATCCAGATGTCGTGGCCGTAAATGTCAGAGTGATAAAAGTATTGATGTTGATTATGAGCCAGGACCTAATAGACGTCACTCTGTGGGATCCAGAAGACATGGGCGTAAACGTCAGCGTCGTAAAAGTGTTGACAGTCATGGTAAGGACCTAGTATTGGATGAGGACCTACTATTGACACTCATGGATGTGGAGAGCCTAGGCCAGGACCTTGCAGTGATGGACGGGCCAGGACCTAGCAATGGCCACGAGGAGCCCAGGCCAGGACCTGATCCTGATATGGAACAACTAAGTGCAGAAGATCAAAGTGATGAAGATTACTGTCCATCTGATACACCAGAATCTGATCAACAGAGTTGGGATGCCACTGACAGTGACAAGGAAAGCATGGATGATACTGACAATGAGCCACAACACCATCTGCATGCATCTGAACCCAGGCCAAAACCTAGCAAAACTAGACGTGAAGATCGCTGGAAGTGTAGTGCATTTACTCCAGACTTGGTCCAGTGTGAGGCTCAAGATGACAAGCGAGAAGAGCGAGAAGATTGGCAACCACTGAACTATAAGGAGCAGCACATTGACACAGAGTTGATGAATCTCATTGCTCACTGTACAGCAATTTTTTTTGGAGCATCAATTTTGATGTCTTGTGTGCCTTACCACAAGAATCCACACAGAGGAGATTGCATATTAGTGTGAGGAATGAGAGAACATGTTTTGATGTTCATGAAAGTGACTTAGAAGAATATACGCAGGAGAGAATCCATGCCAGTGTTATGAATGTGGAATATGGGGAGATGGTTTGCCCTGTTTGCAATTTGTTTGCAGAATGATTTTGCCCAGTTTAGGCATTAAAATAAACAGTTGTCTACTTTGTCACACAATGGGGACTTTATTGTGTTTTATAGGATTTATGGGGTAACTAAGATAATGCTTCGTTTTTTATATTTATTAGGACCCACTAATCCCAAATAACTAGGAGAAATTATTATTATTATTATTATTATTATATTTTTTTTTTTGGTCTTGGAACAGCTTAAAGTAGTGGTTTGACAGGAATAAGTCATCACTAAATTTGAATAAAACTAAACTTATATTATTTGTAAGGCCCAGGATAAACTCTCTAATGCAAATGATGGTAGATAATGTCAATATTGAACATGCATATAAAAATAAGTTCTTTGGTGTGATTTTGGACATTACACTATGTTGGAAACCTCATGCAAGATACTGTATGTAGGATCCAAAGTACCCAAAAAAATTGTATCAACAAAGTCTTAACATCTCTAAGTTACTGCATGGAGGGTATGGTGTAACACAGATGGCATTCAGAAAAAGGCCATACAGGATGGTCAATAGTGTTGGAGTTCATGATCACACCATTGAACTGTTCTTAAAGACTCATGGATGGAAACTTTTCAAATGTGTAAAACAAGAAATAATGCTGTTTTTCTGGTACAGTAACATGCAAAAATGTTTTCTAATAGGAATGGGAGCCACAAATTAAGAGGAGCATGTTGTTTTAAAATGCAACATGTTGGATTCCATTGGGGAGTATGTGCATTTCAGTTTGCCTTGGTGCCAGGTCTGCATGCAGCTCCACCCAGGTGTTACTCCTCTGCCATAGGACCATGGTGCCCAGGGTCTCGGCAGCATGGGAGGAATTGTGTGCCGAAAGATGCCGAGAGACACTGTCTGTGGACATTTTTTGTGCCAGACAGAGGCCAAGTGGGAACAAGAAAGGCAGAGATGAATATTCAGCACTCGTCCCGCCCTGTTATATCCCTCCATCACTTCTGGAGAGCCTTCAGTCACTCCTCCTCTTCTGCTGTGGTCTGAAAACTCGACTCTTTAATAAGAGCCTCACGTCCTGCTCCCCCACGTCTTCCACCTCTCACTCGCTTTGTTCCTTCTGTGCAGAAATCCCTACCACCTCTCTGCTCAGCTCTCATTTTGTTCCTTTATCACTTCATCTCTTACATGACGGTTGTATTGTTGCAGGAATATGAGGCTGTGACCTTTGCCCTGCTTCCCGCAGGAGTGGCAGCTATGTTGTAGGCTGCTTAAAATATTGAATAACTGTTAAAATATGAAATGTAACGGCTCTGACAAATGACATAACTGTGTGTGAGTCTGTAATCATGTCGTGCCTTACTGTGTGTGTGTGTGTGTGTGTGTGTGTGTATGCATGTGTTTGCATTTGAAAGTGGTGTTTATGAGAAACAAAGCATGTCAGAAATAGTCTATTGTGTCCAATTGTGTCTTGTGTGTGTGTGTGCGTGTGTGTGTGTGTTTGTGTGCGTGCATTTCAGAGTAGTGCTGTTTAGCATAGCCAATTCTGTTCACTGTTTGTGTGTGTGTGTGTGTGTGTGTGTGTGTGTGTGTGTGTGCATTACAGAGTAATGTTTATGAGCAATAAAGCAGGTCAGAATTTGTGTATTGTGTTCAATTGTGTCCTTTGTGTGTGCGGGTGTGTGTGTGTGTGTGTGTGTGTGTCATGTTATTATGAGTGCGTTCACATTTTGCAAATGAGCTGTTTGTATGTGTATGATTGCTTGTGTGTGAGTCTGTGTTTTTGTGTTGTTTTGTTTTATTTGCCTCATCACAGGTGACTTCCAGCACGACAGGCTGGACTCCACAACGGGGAAAGAGAATTTTTAATATTTTTTTTCTTCAATTTTTTTTTTCTCCCCCACCCAGCCATGTTATGGGAGATGCTGTGCGGTTGGATGACCTATCGTTCTAATTGGCTTCCTCTCAACACGACAGCAATAAAACAATACAGAGCCGAGCCGCGGAGGATCGCATCGCTATGACAACAGCTCTCAGGGAGGGCGAGGGAGTTACCAAGGCTGTAGCACAGAGAGAGCTATGAACTGCTTTTTATTTCTGTCTGTCTGTTCTTCATTACCTTTCACGCACATATACCACACATTTTCCTTTTTTCCTGTTTTTTTTTTTTTTTTTTTTTTAAGCCCTTTGTTGTTTTCGCTCAGTGAGAGAGATAACAAACAGCACTTCAGACTGTCAGAGTGCAGAAACATAGGTCTGGGTTGTTGTTTGAACTGGAAGAAAGGAAAACACCAAGAAACTCTTGGGAAATTGCCTGTTAAGTGACGAGAGCATACACACCAGTGACACCAAAATCAACACTTTACCTTGCCTCAAGAGGCTATAACAGAGGAAAAAAAGCAAAAGAAGGCTGGCATAGAATATAGTGTGAACAAAAAATAAGGCTGCATCATCCTCAGAGAGGGTTGGCAGAACCTGTCGCTCTGTCGCTCAGGTGACTCCCTCATTAGAAATACAGGTGGCCAGACGACCAAAACACACTGATCATACTGAAGTTAATCAGATCATCATGCAGATGGGAAGTAATGACACCTGAAAAGAAACACGGAACCAGCTGCTTTTGAGTCTGAGCAAACTGGAGGTTCAGTTTTTTAATCAGTAGCTCACTACCAACGGTTGACAGAGGAATCAAGTTTTAACCTTTGAATTTATTATCATGTCTATAATGTTGTATTTGTCCCTTGTTGTTTATTGTTGATGATTTATTTTTCACTGTTAACTTTCTATTTAGTGTCCTTTGTACTTCTTTTTGGTGCTGTCCTCTTGTAAAGCACTTTGGTCAGCTGGAGCTGTGTTTAAATGTGCTCTGGAAATAAACTTTACTTGCTTTACGAACTTGAATCTGTTCCATGGACGGAGACACCTCTTCAGGACAGGTGGTCACCATTCCATCAGCTCTGGAGAGAAAATGCAGATGGAAATTTTTCTCTTTAGTCTTGGACACCCATCCAAAGCCACTGCACCCTGCCACAAAGTCCATTCAGCAGTCCCTGGCTGATCCCAGGCACTGAAACATGCTCTTCTTGTGTCAAAGGACAAGCAGCTTACCTCACCACAATTTCGTTATTCCCCCAGACCACCCTGCCCCCCTAACCCGCTCCCCATCTCCCCAGCACATCCCTCTCCCACTTTTCTTCTCCCCTGCCTCCCCACTACTGTGCCACACCAACAAGCATCCCTCAGCTTGTCCCCTAGCCAAACCACAGCATCTCATTCCCCCCTCAGTCTCGGCCAGCTGAACCATCCAAGGTCCCACCACAACGTCCACCACCACCCTGACCTTCACTGAATGCTGAAAGCTCAGTTTGTACCAAAAGCATTGATAAAAAAAAAACCTCAAACAAGGGGAAAGCTCAGTTTGTACCAACAGCACTGATAGCAACAAAGAGACCAAGTGATGTAATGAGGATCGCCGCCCCTGTGGCGACAGCATTCCTTACTGCTCCGATACTGGGGCGGGATCTGATGTCTCTCCGGTGACGACTAACATTCCTGTTTTGATAAGAAGACAGAAAAAATAGTCTTACTTCAGACCTCAAACATTCTGATAATTGTCCCTTGTCAGCCACAGTCACCCCCAAAGTATGTTTTTAATATATTAAACCTGGCTTGATTAAATGTCAGGTCTTTAGCAGGAAAAACACTATAAATTAATGACTTAATTACTAAGCACAGCACGGATTTTTATGTTTTTAACTGGAACTTGGCTAAACCAAAACAACTGTGAGCCTGAGTGAGACTAGAGTACATAAGAAAGGAGGTGGAGTAGTTTTGTTTAATATCGTTTCCCAGTGCAAACAGATGTCACATGGAAAGTTTTCATCTTTTGAATATCTTGCTCTCCAGCTGAAATCTTCCTGCTGAGTTATGTTCCTGACTATCTACAGGCTGCCAAATATCACTTAAACTTTTTTTTGACAAATTTGCCAAACTGCTGTTTAAAATCACCAACAATGACTACACTGTCAAAGTCAGTACAAATAATAAAGGATTATTCCAGTATTTTTCAACCTGGGCCCTATTTTTCTGCCTTTTGGGGTCCAGGGGCCCCATGTATAAAGAGTGCGTACGCACAAAAGCGTGGCGTACGCCCTTTTCCACGGCAAGGTTCAGATGTATAAAGAGTGAAATGAGCGTGGAAATGTGCGGTGCCTCACGCCAACTTCATAGCTGGCGTACACACGTTTCTACAGCTATTGTTCCTTTGGCGACACTTAGAGGTGATGCTGGGAAACTGTTGATAATATGAAAACAATTCGTCCCAGACACATGAACAATTAAAACTGATGAACAATTAATACACCCGCATGTCAAAGTGATGAAAATACTGGTGCCGTGGCCTGGTTCAACGCACGATTCATCCATTCTGAGGGAGCAGACTACAAACTGGCTGTGCGCGATAGGAGGCTTCTTGGTGAGTAAATAATTTATTCGTTTAATTGTCCTAATATTAAGCCCCCTCATGCGCATTGACCATGTGCGCCCCCAAATATGATCGTGTCTTAACAGCATCAGTACCAGTCTGTGGTTCAAGTTAGTGACTTGCTGTTTTTTGCTGGGTAAACTACAGCTTCAGAGCTTTCTGATTGTCTCTGTGTGTAAAGTATTCATGTCAATACACCCATGCGTCGGGCGCCCCGGTGGCTCACCGGCCAAGAGCGCATACTATGCACCAAGGCTCAGTCCCGATCGCAGCGACCGGAGTTCGAATCCGGCCTTAGCTCCTTTGCTGCATGTCGTCCCCTGTTTATCTCTATTGTGACTATCAAATAAAGCAGAACTGCTAAAAAAAAAAAAATAAAAAAAAATAATAAACCCGTGCGTAAAGTGTGAAATGTCTTAATCATCCTCACCTTTTCCCCAGCGCACTTCTACATTCATTTACAACTAGATCCGTGTAAGTGGTGTGAATTCACATCTTACCCGGGAGGTCATTCCGCCCGGCAACATTCGATTTCAATCATTTAAAAGAGGCAAGGACACAGAATTCACGTATTCACCAATGCATTTAATTCAGCGTGTGTGCGCCTTTCCGACCCCACAGCACCGACAGCCCCACACACTCTCCCGCTCACTCCTCTTGCGTTTCGTGTTGGACAGCGTGCCAAACAGGACATCTTTGCGCGCCTACACTTCAGTGAGGAACGTCTCTAATTCACATTCCGTGAAATTTCTCTTTTTTCGGTCTTATTCATGTCAAGGGTTGTAGTTTTCTGATCACGCAGAGAGGGCAATCTCAGGTGCCGGGCTCATTTAAATATGCATATTTAAATGGGGGCGTGGAAAGGGAGGGGTCAGGTACGCCAACATGTGCGCTCAATTCCACGTTGATCGGGATGTTCAAAGGAAATGTGCTTGGATTCATGTGTACGCACAGATTTATACATCTAGATTTTTTTGGGCGTACGCCGTTTTCTGGATTTGAGCGTATGCCATTTTCTAGTAGGAAATCCACGCAAGTCTTTATACATGAGGCCCCAGGGGCCTCATAGGGACAAAAGTTTTCAGAATTGGTCCACCACTGAGCTCAAACAAAATGCCACAAAAGGCTACAATGTAATAAAAAAAAAAAAGGCATTTGCAAACCAAGGCTGCTGCAGCTTAGCCTTATTATATGGTATGCACTCTACATGGTGAGCCACCAGGGTGTCCCCTAAAACCTACAATTTTGAAGTAAAATCATTGAAAAGGTTGCTTCTCAACAACTCTATGCATTCATGACCCTTAACAACTAGTTTCATTTTTTCTGGTCTGGTTTTCGACCACACCACAGCACTGATACTGCTCTTATTAAGGTCTTAAAGGACGTTTCCTAAAACACTGAAGGTGTTAAAATTTCAGTTCTGGTATTACTGGATTTCAGTGCTACATTCCACTCAGTCAGCCTATCTTTGGGATAGATGTTACTGTTTGTCAATAGGTATTATACTTTACATCTGAGCACACAAATATGAATTGTGGAGTTCCCCAAGGGTCCACTCTTGGATCTCTTCTATTCAACTTCTACATGTTCCCACTAACTGAGACAGAAAACAAATTATCCTACCATAATTGTGTGGACAACACTTTATGTATTGCTATAATCAAGTGACTATGGTCCAATTCAGTCTCTAAATAAGTGTATTGAGCAAATCAGTAATTGATGTGCCATAATGCCTTCCAATTAAACAAAGACAAAACTGACATAATTGTTTTTTGAGCCAAAGAGGAACAATTAAAAGTCATTGTTTATCCCAATCGTTAAAGACTCCAAACCAAGTCAGAAATCTTGGTGTAGTGATGGACCCAGACATAAATTTTAACAACCACTTTAAAATAATTACAATATCAGCCAACTTTCGTTTTAAAAAATATAGTGAGAGGACAGGTTTGCTTACCATGCAGAGTTAAAACAAAATATTGTGAAGCATTTTTTTTCGCCGTTTCTATGCGTTTCTATGCGTTTCTATGCGCCACATGTCTGGAGCTTCCAGCTTCCAGCAGATCTGGGGTCTGCTCCAACTCTGTTTCTAAATCCAACATTAAAACTTTACTGTTTGCTACTGCATTTTACTAAAGTATGCACTGCAACTGTAATGCCCTACAGTTTTTTATTAAATCTAATTTATTTCATGCTAATTTTTATTTTTATCTTTATTGAATTGTGTCTTTTAAATGTTGTTTTTATGTCTTAAATTATTTTTCTTATTGTCATAAATCTTGTGTAAAACACTTTGAATTGCCTTGTGTTTGGAAAAATCGCTGTTTACACATCATCAGTTTGTGGCCTTCAGTATGTTCCAGGAGTCATGTTATGGTGAGGCATTGTAATTGATTTTTTTTTTTTTTTTTTTTTTTTTTTTGGTTGTTGTTGCTGTTGATGAGCCTCAACCTGCCTCAAATCATAACAGTCCACTTCCAAGCCCTGCTAATTTTGTTTGAGACAGGCTCTAATATGGCAAACCTGCCACATCAACACCCAAACAGAGCAGGAGTGGATAGGGCCGGGGTGTAGAGTGTGGTTTGAGGGACCATAGAGATGCTAAGAGTTTTTCCTGTGGAGAAAAATTGAGTCTGTCCTCAATCAAAACCCAAGTGTCTCGCAGCTGCACTGCATTGTGGTCTACTGAGGCTGCTGCATCACATTCTGGTCTTTCTGCTCCTCTTGTTGTGGAGACATTGGTCTCTGTCCTCTTGTATGATTGACTTCTCTCAGTATGATTGCTGAACCTTGGTGCAAAATGGCAGCTCTAGAATGAAGCCCTTGCCTTTTGTCTTGGGAGATGCTAAATGCACCCGCTTAGCATGTATATCATGGATGTCCCAATTTTTACCACCCTAACCAAATCTCACTCTCCTGTGCAAGCATGATCCACATTGGGAGGTTTCCGAATTGGATGACCACAAATTTTATGCACACCCAATGTATGCAGTTAGTATTTCCCCTTTGACTGTGAACACATGACGTTTATCGTTGATGTTTTAGATTGTTGAAACATTTTCTGCTATCAAACTTCACTGGAGCAGCTGAAAATATCTGGACCTGATGTCTTCATTTGGCATGTTAGCTGTGGCAATAGAAGGAAAAATACAACAGAAATGTAAAAAAAAAAAAAAAAAAAAAAAAAAAGTAGCTGCTTTCTGATTGTGTCTTCAGATGGATTTCATTCTGCTCTGCTTCACAGTTTTCCAGCTGTCTGACAGTCAAAGGCGAAGTCAAATACTTTTTTCCTTGTGTTCCTCAAAAGCCAATGTTTTTTCAGATAAGAGGCTTTGGTGGCATGCTGATGAGACGCCAAAGCGCTGATTTCATGTTTGCTCAAGTCCCTTTGCTGTTTCCTTCTCTCGGCAGGGAAACGTGACTGTTCAGTTTTGAGGCGTGCGGCGGCTTGCATGCAAAAGGGGAAGATTTCAGTCCAAAAGAAATTCCCCTTGGAGACTTTTTTTTCTTCTTCTTTTTACTCTGAAAAATGCTTGCTCTCCTCTTGTCTTCACAGTCTGACCTGTGCTTTGGTAAAAGCAGAAGTGGGCATATCAAAGGCTCAACAAAGCCCTTTAGCCGACACCAGCACTTGTACACTCTACAAAACTTGTGCAGGATACTTTTTAGTTTCTCTAAGGAGGACAGAAATAAAGGATTACAAAGAAGACAACAGGATTTTCAGAGCAAGCACAGGATGTGATTTTGAAGCTCTTAAGGTTACAGCTGCTGTCATGTCCTCAATCAAAACCCAAGTGTCTCGCAGCTGCACTGCATTGTGGTCTACTGAGGCTGCTGCATCACATTCTGGTCTTTGTGCTGCTCCTGTTGAGGAGACATTGGTCTCTGTCCTCTTGTAGGATGGGTTTCTCTCAGTATGATTGCTGAACCTTGGTGCAAAATGGCTTTCAGGTTACAGCTGCTGTCCTAACAAATATTGATACAACCTACAGTATGTTATGACTGAAATAAAAAGACTTCTATCCCAATTTCTGATGAACACCATTTGCAAAGCATATTTTTTCTTATTAAGGCAATTGGTGGCATGAAATTAAAGTTTATTTCAACTACTACTAAATCAACTATGGAAACAAAAGAGGTGTGTTTGTGAGCGCCGAATCAACAATGTGCATGAAATGTCAGGTAGCAACCGTCTCTCAAAATGGCATTAAGTGTTTTGGCTCTCAAACTGCCCTCAAAAGCAATGAAAATGTCCTTTTTCAGAATGCATGCAATTTCCTGACAGATGAATAATACTCTATATTGAGATTATTTCATTAATGCAGCCTGTCATAATAATGAGTCATATTTTATCCCCTTGGCGATCACGACCAGCAGTCCTATGAAAACCACTGCTCTCCATTCCCATGAGGTTTTGCTGTGGCTGCAGGGAGGGGAGGGGAGGGAGGGTATTAGTGCCAGGCTTTAAAACACATATTAGTCTAACACACACACACACACACACATACACGTCCATCATTTATTTTTTGTAAGTTATTAGCACTGATTGAGTGATAATACACATTCATGCAGCTTCACAGATTGACACTGAGATTTGGGCTGCCAGCTCTCGTGAGAGAAATAAGCAACCTTGCCTCAAAAACAAGCCCAAACAAGCCTAATAAGCATATGCTCTGTTCAGATTTTCAGAAAGAAAGTGCTAATTGTGGATCATTTCTGATTTAAAAAAAAAAAAAAAAAAAAAAACACAAAAAAAAAAAAAAACAATTAAAAACTGTAGTGACTGAAGAACAACACTGGACCCTCTTTTTGTCACTTAATCATCTGTTGACAACCGACAAGTCTGTGATCATATGACACTTTTTTGGGGAGCATTGTGTGTGAGCCAGGTCTTGTGTGGACATCAGTCAGAGTGACATGTTTAAAACCATAACATGGTGGCAAACACAACCATAACTGGATGTTATGGTTGTGGTTGTGCTACATCACACCCCTTTCAGCAATGCTGTTGTCACAGGACACGCCCCTTTTTGGCAAATGAGTGTGGAGAGCTGGTCAGGACCCCTTCACTCATGACCAGCCCCCCCAACTATGTTTCATGATGTTACATGGAAACATTTGGAAACTATGACCTTTTTGTATTACACCCCGCCTACAGCCATGTCCCCTTTAGGCCTATTAGCCCAAAAAGTTCCACGTTGGTCCATGACCAACCTCCTCACCAAGTTTGATGCAAATCACTCAAATCAGTTATCCTGCTGACAGACTTACAGACGAAAAGACTGACTTTAAAAAAATACTAACAAACCAAAACAGTCAAAACAGTGAGTTAAGGTATTTCAGATAGCTGAGATTTTAGATGATTGAAACATGCATAAAAACACACCAAACCTTTTAGGAGGAAAAATTTTTAATTAAATGTATTACTAACATGTTTCCAAACACTTTTGTGGTACAAACAGCTTTTAAACCACGTAACAAACATGTCAGCCTGTCAGTAAAATTACAGTTGTCTGCAACCACTTTGTGACAATAGCAGCATCAAAGAAATCATTTATTGTGGCTGCGGTGCGCGCGCACACACACACACAGACACAGACACACACACACACACACACACACACACACACACATATACGTATGCAGGAACAAACTGACTCAATTACGGGAGAACAAATAACCTTTAAACCAGCACAAACCTTGGGCCCTACATGACAGATCTGAAGGCCTACCAGTCAAACAGGCAACTTTCTTCTACTGACCTCTGTGCAGCGGCTTCACAGGAGCAGAGTTTATTTAATTGAAATATGTCATATTTGTCATTTCACCACAGTTCCTTACCTGTAAACCAGCCATGCAGAATATGATCACATCCAGTCTGATGCCTTAAAGTTTCTGTTGCTGCATTGTGGTATTTGGTGTGTTTGGGGCATGGACTTCCAGTGCTGCTGTGTTTCACTGACAGCAGGTAATTACATCAAATTGGTGATCAAGTGCAAAATACACCACTATTGCCAAAGCAGTGTTTTTTATTCGCTTTCTGTGAATGTCTTTCCCTCCAGTGTCAGTGACAGAAGACATAAGTACTCTGTCAAGTGCAAAATGTGAAAAAAAAAAACTTATTTCATATAAACAATCAATGTGTTGTCGTGGTTTTGTGGAGTTTCAGGTCATAATCAGTTCTATCAAAAAATCATTACTGTGCTCTGTTATCAGCCAAGAGTGGGGAAAGTTGTACATCACCAAAATATGTCCCACACGTACCGTCCCCCATGGTTTATCTCCCATCTAACAGCTAAGTCTTGTTGGTATTTTAGGATGTTTTTCATTTTAGTCACAGGAGGGTTTTATAATCAAAACCACCATACCTGGGCTGGGTTTGGTGCCAAGGTCAGAGTTTTAGTATCCCGACAACGAAAGTGTGTGTTCACAGGAACTAGAAAGTGTCCATTCCCCACGCCGTGGTGAGAAACTGTGTAGTAACAGATTGTTTTTAGACAGATCTAAACGTGGAGTTGTTAGTGAGCTATTCTTGGCTCCCAGCAGGATGAGAGCCACGATGAGTGTGGGAACTCCTCTGAAGTGGTTTTGCGGCTGACGTGCTTTTCCACTGTTGGAATCGGCCCACGCTGTGAGCCACAGGCCACGCTGCCGGGGCTGGGCAGGGAGGGATTACATGTGGGGGAATTACAGTAACTGGATTACAGAACAATGATGAATCAGATCTGTTACTGTAGAAATGCACAGCAAGATCACCATAGAGCATGTTTGAGGGAATTTACCCTGTGAGGTGTGAGGTAATCAGTGCAAAGGACAAAAAAAAAATGTGCCACAGACTTGCAGCAATCTTCTACAGCTGTGCCATCTTTCTCCTTGGGTTTTCTGCTGATGGAGTTTGAGTTTCTCTAGGTGGTACTTTCAGGTCGCACTGACAGGAAGCGGTGGTTTTGAAGTGTGCTCTGCTTTGGGGAAGCAGAATTTAACTCAGGCCCAGATTTTAAAACCCAACTTGAACCTTGCCTGAAAAAGCTGTCTCCAAACCCAACCAGAGCCTGAAAAATAATGGCTTTTTCTTAACCTGAGCCCAAGTGGTGACTGGAATAGGCATTCATTTGTCTCACACTAAACTTTATTCTAGCAGCTTGGTTCCCCCCAAAATGCTTTACATCTACCTGGACACCGAGGAGCCTCTTTGTCTCCACATCTGTCCACTCAAAATGCCTCAGTGTACACTGGTTTGACTCCAGAGCGTCCTGACGTTGTCCATGCTGTGACATTATGTTCACACACATTTTCATGTATCTCATGTTCACATGATCACATATATCTGTCAATAATTTCTATATTTAAAAAAAAAAAAAAAAAAAAATGACCGGTTTAATTAATCCTTACTGTAAATAAGTAATCTGGGGGAATCTTTGTTCACATCACTCCACATAATTTTAATCATTTATGTCCTTTGTCATCAGCTTAGTTGTTTTAACTCACTGATTTTGTTTTAACTGTCTCTTATCTGTTGATAGTTTTTTTTTTTTTTTTTTTTTTAAATCCTGTCTACTGTTCTGACTAACTGACTGATTGTGTGGGTTGTGAGTGCTGGGCGATGCTGAAAGCCAAATTTCCCTTTCTGGGACAAAAAAGATCTGTACTGTTCTGTTTTTAACTGTATACAAGCCAGGAATGCAGAAAAAGCAGCATTTCCTGTGCGCCAGCCTGTTGAGAAGAGGAGCAACCCAACACCGGGGCTTTAAAAGAGCAGGGTTTTGTGGTTAGGAACAAACTTCAGCTTGACTGTTGCCAGTTTAATTATTAATAAAGGCCACTGGCTTCGTATGAGAAGTATGTGACTTCAAAGATGTTAAATGATTGTATATTTTATGTACATTATTAAATTGTTTGTTTGGTTGTGTGATAGAAAAATAATGACCAGACCAGAGGGAAGACAGAAAACGTAAAAGCGTTCATGTCATGGCCTCAGGTTGAATCATTTGATTTGTTGCTATGAAAAACAGAGGATTGTACTGGATTATTACATTTTCCTGTGTCACTCCAGGGCTAAATGTGGTGATGCAGCGTCAGGATAAAAGCAGAGGTCAAGTCACTGTGTGACTGTGTGGATGTGAGGGTGAGTGTGTGTGTGTGTGTGTGTGTGTGACTCAGGAAAATGTGACTTTGATTAAACACTACAATATTACAGTACTACAGTATTACACACTCACTGTGTGACGCCACTATGCTGGTGTGAAGGAGCAGGAGAGCGAGTGTGGGACTTGATCCAGAGGAGTAACAATATGTGTGTGTGTGCGTGCGTGTGTGTGTGTGTGTGTGTGTGTGTGTGTGTGTGTGTGCGTGTGTCTGTGTGTGTGAATCAGAGAAAGAGAGTAAAAAGGAAAAATGAATGGTTTTGTGTGGGTTCAGCCTGTGTGTGTGTGTGTGTGTGTGTGTGTGTGTGTGTATAAGAGCAAGAATATGTCTTTGTGTCTGTGTGACACCAGTGTGTGTCTTTTTTGTGTACTCATGTGTGGGCAAACTGTGTGTGTAAGACAGAGTGAGAGTGAGAGTGTGACTGACACATGCTGCATGACGTCTAATCCAGAAACGATCAGTGACGCAGCACGGTCCACACACACACACAACACACACACACAATGGAGGTCTTTGTACTGGAACGTCCGTTCAAACACCCAGTAACCTCTCTCTTTCCACCTCTCTCTTTCCACCTCTCTCTCCCTCTCTCTCTCTCTCTCTCTCTCTCTCTCTCTCTCTCTCTCTCTTGATTCACTTCACTTCAATCCAATGCATTCCACTCAATGTTAAAAAAGAAGTAATACTGACAAACTGTACACAGCACGATGTCACTGCTAAGTTTATCGAGGAGAAAACTCACAGCACAATCAAATACGTCTTGAAATTGTCCACCCCCCAAAAAAGTGGTGGCAAACGCTGCTCAGGTTTTATTAACAGGTTTTATTTAGCATTTACAATCCACATCAATCTGCTGGGCTTTCACATCAGGTACAACTGCCTCTTCCCATGCCTGAGTATGACTGTCTCTCCCCCTCCACTCTGCTGCTGGTAAGCTCTCACATTAGTGATGTTCCGTACCCAAGTACACTTGTGTATCTAAACACCGAGTACACTGGATCACATTTTTATGGATCAGTACGCATTAGAGTTTACACTACACACTAAAAACTGCTGGGTTAAAAAATAACGTAACTTTAACCCAACCCCTGGGTCAAAAAGGGTCCAACTACTTGCTGTGTTATTTTGACTCGAGAAACTGGGTTATGCATTTTGACCCATAATCTGGATTAAATAAATAACCCAATTTTTCTTTTAACATGACCCAGGATTGTAGTCAATATAACCCAACTTATAGGTCATATTCATTTAGCCCACTCAACCCAAAAATTGAGTGGGCAGTATTCTTACTAATTAAGCACTTCCACATTTATATGATTTTACTGCACGTTTCCACACAGTGTTACAGACGCTAACACACAACGCTATTCAATTCTGAATAGGCAATCACACACAAGTGCGGTGTCAGCAGTGAATTCAATTGTATACTCAGAGGTGGAGCCAAGCCCTGACTACAACCCAAGCCCGAAGACACACATCACTCACGGTTTTACATTGTTAAATTAAATATTAAATATTATTATAAGTTGTAAATTATTCAATAAATAGACAATAAATAGTCTGTATAAAATGTGCAAATATGTAATGTGCAAATATTCTGTGCAAACCAATAATAAAGTGCAAATATTACGACTAAAGTGCCAAGTGCCATTATTACAGTGCACAGTTAAGTTGTCTGTTTAAAGTGCATTTTCTACCAACCATGTGCAATATTTACAAGCAAAGCTATCAGTCACTAGTAATGAAGTGCTCTTCGTTACACAAACTGTTCGTAAAGTATCCAATCAATCAATCAATCAATCAATCAAACCCAAGTCTTTGACCCAACAATGGGTTACTCTCAGAAAAAATAAACCAGAAATATTACCCAACTCAAAAAACCCACAAATTGGGTCAAAATAAAATCCTTACAACCCAAGAAATGGTTATGGCTCTGGAAAAATAACCCAGAAATGTAACCCAACACAAGTAACACAGGAATTAGGTCAAAGAAATAACCCAAGTGTTTTTAGAGTGTAATCAAACGAACTGGACTTTGGGGCCAAGGGTTCTCAGATCTGGCAGCAAAAACCCCTGAAGTGAAAGCACCATAAAAGTTGACTTGTGCTCTGACGGTGCTAACAACATGAATGGCGCGGCACAGTGTGTTCAAACAGCAGGCTAATCATGCTTCTTGAGACTCAAACGGCTTGAGCAAATGCACCCTCCATTTGTTGATCACGGAAGAGTTTATTGGAAAATTCCCGGCCCTTCCTGGTCACTTCAACCAATCAACATCTGCTTATCCAGTACGGCGACCATCATGCTGGGCTGTGCTGTTTCCAAAACTGCGATGTGCACGGCATGGCTGTAAGTGTGTAATTCTGCCGTTTGCATCGTTCATGCTGTGGACACCGTAGTGAGCATAAGTCAGGTGCACTCAGACCTCCAAATTTCTGTCTTGTGAGCTTTGACAACATTGTGTTCAGGGTGTCAACTGAGCATATTAGATGCTTTTTTCGTTGATATTTGCTGAGAGTTCAGTTTCTTCTTCTCTGAGCATTCATTTTTCCTGATTTGACAGGTCATACATTTACAAGATGGAAGTTCCAAGGTCCATGTTACCCTGAACACAACATTAGCCAACTTCTGGCTAAATTATGCTCAACATTAATTCCATATATGAATAGCCTTCTGTCCGTCCGAGTTCATGTTGTCCGTATTTCTGCATGTTTTCAGGAAGCTTACAGATATGAACAAAACAAAGCAGCAGCACTGGAAATTTGCGCGGGCGGTGCCACCAAGTAGTTCAAGAGAGACTTATCTATGAGTGAGGCACGGAGAGGAAATTTATTTAAACAACAATATAAGAGGAAACAATTCTCCATCCTCCTGTGGTGATGTGTTTAATGACCTCACAAACCACCACCTTGTATAACACCACCTCCCCCTCTGCCTCTTTGCAGCAGGTCCATTATTACGACCTCCTCCACCGTCACCATGTTTACTGTTAACTTTGGACTCTGAGCTGCCCTCTAGTGGATTTATCGCTTTACATCCACGCAAACATAAAGGACACTTGAAAGTATGTGGGCAGTGATGGTATATATTTATTTTCATACAGGAGCATAAATGAGCCTCTAGCAGCAGAACAGTGTAGATGTATACAAGGCAATGTATTGTCATAAGTCTACATATAGGTCTACATATAGATGTGTGTGTATAGATCATTTCTGTATGTCTGAAAAGTTTCCATAGTTGCTATCTGAGTCTATCATGTTACAAATTGATACAATATACAACCATGTATTTATGGGGTAACTGTGTAATTTATCTCTTGAAAAGCTAAATGAATGTGGATCATTGCCTCCTGATCTACATTTTTGTGTGCTCACATGTTTATTTCCTGGTCAGGCTATCCGTCCGTAGCCTGCCTGTTTATGAGATAATTAATTACAGGCTCTCTTTCCCTCAGCTGGCCTCATTCTCATTCCATCCATCCATCACTGCTGATGCTCTGGGTGTCTGTTTAACTGCATGTAACTAGTAGAGTGTAAGTTTGTGCTGGTGATGGCCTGATGACGGAAACATTTAGTGTTTTTGTGAATGTGTGGCCTTTTTTTTCGTGATGTTATATACATGTTGCACACCTGAAGAAACCTTGACTTGAGAGCACTAACATTTCTACACTTAGCTCATACATTTAAATCATACTGAGATGACTAAGCACTTGATTTGAAAACATCCACCATACAGTTGTACACAACAATCAAACTGTATATTTAATTTAACATGTCTGATGCAGTACGATATAATAATAGTTATTTTGAGGGAACAAAAATCCAAAAAAAAAAAAACACAGCTCATTCAAAAGGCAGAAGTCCATCTCTGTAGATGGCCACTCGCCCACCGTGTTTTGCTCTCCAAGTGAAGTTGAGAACTCATTTTCCAATAAATGATAAAGCCTGAGGGAATGGAGATGAACCAAGCTGCTATAAATGGAAGTGTTTCATCTCTTGGCTATTTTTAGAGGCCTTCCCATCACTGACCCAGTCTCCAGTGGTCAAAAAAAGAAAGCAACGGAGAAAAAAAAAAAAAAAGGACATACAAAGCTGTGTGGTGCTGAGGCAGAGTTTCTCCTTGCCAATTGCCTCCTCTCTCCTACTTGTGCTTTATTGTGCCAAAGCTGTTCATCAGGAACACACGTCCTAGTTTTTAAACTATTTCTGCATTTTCTATAGAGACGTTGCAGTTATATCACCAATCTCTTAGCGGCTCCATCATGGAGGTCCACTGGAGAATAGATTGTGCAGAAATAATGTCTAAAAATAACAGGGGAGTTAGCTTTAAAAATCTTGTGAAGCACTGTATGCTGTAATGTTCTCAGTGAAAGTGAAGGCTGATAAGGGAGATGTTTTTTTTTTTTTTTTCCCAAATGTGTCCCACTCTGCGTTGCAGCTTGGCAAGAATCAGCTCACTTAGCCTGAACACACTGTTAATTAATGTTTCAGTGTCCGGCGGTCACCACACACTGCAGTTGTCTATGGCAGTGGAAGCATTTATAGTTCTGTGTTGGTGAGTGTGTATGCGTGTGTAGATTGTGGAGGCTGTCTCCTCCACACAGAGTAGAGAGACTCTTCACACCTCTTCAACAGATTGATTGAATATTGGCTCTGAGAGCTCCACACTTCACTTTGTGTGTTCCCTGGGTCAACATATTTTACAGCTCGGGCAAGAAGCAGAAATGGAAACGCTCAAAATTGTCTCCTTTCTGAAAACCATAAGTCCAAGGAAATGGGGGAGCTTCATCAAGGCTACTCAACACGGCAGTGCCCACCTTTTATTACCTCCAAACAAAGCACAAACAAAAACAGAAGAAATCACAACTGTGCAATAATGTATACCTGTAGGATACCTGTAGGATGTGGCAACAACTCAACCACGCAGTATCCCTTTGTATATAGGTATACTTTTATATATGCTCAGTTTCTTATTTCTGTATTTATTGTTGTAATAACTTGTAGGATTAATGCACATATTGAGACTTTATACATAATGGGTTGGGGGACGTGTTGAAAAAAGGTGTTAATGTGATTTTTGAACAGGTTTTTGTGTATGCCGGGCTGAGTGCAGGGAGAGCAAGCAAGCATAGGTCTAATTGTTTTTATCAGTATTGCTCTGCACCACCCGGTTTATATTGAAACTCCCGCCGGTGCCCTTCCCACACATTTCGGCACAAGCAATGCCATGGTGATCTGCAACATGAACAAAAGGTTGAACAGAAAAAAAAAAAAAAAAAAATCCGGTTTGGCACTGACTAAAGAGCACAGGCTGGAAAGTGAGTTTCAAGATGGCAGCAATTAAGGCTCTGGCCATTTAGGGCTATGGAGCTGTAGCAGATTTGTGAAAATAATTTCCAGAGGCCTGCAGCATGTCTGTGGCAAACTGGCTCAACATTCATTCAGTGAAATTCAGATCGCTTTGCTGGGAATGCTACACGAACAACAAGGCTAACTCTCTGCCACAGTAGCTTCAGTTCAATTCTGAGCTGAGCCCTTTGCTGTATATCATTCCCTCTCTCTCCCCTGCCTTTCCTGTCTCTCTCTATCACTATCGCTATCAAATAAATCTTACATGCCAAAAGATTAATGCCGCCACATTTTTCCAAATGTTTCTGCCTGTCCATCTGCATTTTCCATGCTGGAAGTTGATATGGAGCAGGAAAGTGTTTATCTGGCAGTTCTAGAAGTAAGATTCAAATGAGAAAATCTTACTTCAGACACGATCTGCCATAGCTGGAGATTGGTTTTGTTTCAAAGCAGAATTTCTCCTGGATTAGCCTGTGTGATGTGAGGAGAAATCTGGACTGATTCATTGTTTTAGCAGTTTAGAAAACGTAACATTTTAAAGGAATATTCCAATGTTCGGGGTAAAATGCCCTTTTTCCATCTTACCCAGACCGAGACAAACGTTTGATACCATTTTCGCCTCTCCAAGCTGCTGAACTGACCCACAAAGCAGCTACATACTTCTCCATATCCTGACTATAATGATCGTCCCTCTGAGAACTTCTTCTGTCTCATTAAAAAACAAGAAATCATCAAGGATCCCCATGCTGAAGGTGGATTAGCAAACAGTTCAGTTCTGCTAGAAAAGTTGGAAGAGTTGTCCAGACCTTGAATTAAAAGGTTACTATATAACAGTGAATTAAAAGGTTACTATATATATAGTAACCTTTTAATTCACTGTTTAAATATCTGTTCTGGCATTTATTCCTTATATTCCTTATTAGCGCATATCAAATCAGATAATGTGTGATATGCATGTGTAAACAGAATAATTCAAAGAACTTGTAATTGACTTTTTTTCTTGTCTTTGTGTGTGTAATCATCTTGTGAATTTTTATAGTGATATCTGAAAGTAAAATTTGGAACCCCTTTCCCCTGTGTGGTAAAAACAGTGTTTTTTGGTAATATGTGGTCATAAATAGGTGATTTTCAAAACTTTCCACCAATGGGATTTCTTGGGACTTTTTCCCCCTCACTCAGGACAAACTGAGGATACAAAATCAGTTGAGTTTGCTTCTCTTGCAATTTGTCCTAGGTTGACCCCGATTTTGGCCTAAAATTACTGGACTATTTAGGGAGCTGATAAATTAGCAAATCACTGCTAGCACTGTAATCTCCCAGCTTGGGTTTGTTTTGGAGGGAAGGTTCCGGCCTGAATAGCTTCCACGCTGGAAGATGACAGCTTCTGGTTTCATCTCGTACTCAAAAGTAACGGTTTGCAGAATTTGAAGATTGTGGAGAAGGGAGGCTGGCTGGAGAGACTAACAATGGGCCATTGTATGAACCATTAGGAACTATTTGTCACCGCTGAGTGGATTTAATAAGTGCCAAATGTAGACCTGAACAAGATTTCACCTGGATTCACCTGCTCAGGACAGAACAGGTCGCCAGTGGACAGAACATTCAGCACAAAATGAAGAATAATAAATGGCAGTAATACATGCCCTGTGTGTGTGTGTGTGTGTGTGTGTTTGTGTGTGAGAGAGTGTGTGTGCGTTTTCCACACTTATTCACTTCATTGAAACCCCTCTTGAGTTTGAGTTGCCGTGGTAACACAGGGGAAGATGAGAGGGAGGATGCAAGAGGAGCAGGAGACAGGAGGAATGATGTCACATGAAACGATGTAGCCTCTGGTCACATTTTGCACTGATGACAATTTTTTTTTTATTGCACTGCATCAACCAGTTGCCTGACTCTCTGCTCTTATCTAATGTTTTGTTCATAAACTCCTTCTCTACCGTGAGAATGAGAGAGCTTCACTGGGAGTGTACCGCTCCAAAATGAATGGAGTAGATACAGACCGAAAAACAACACTGATTATTCTGAGTGTTGGCACAAAGTTGATAAATTGTTTTAGGGATGCACAACAACATACATTTGTTTGTTTCACTTTCAGCGCTCTTTTCAACCCCTGGGCACCCAAAATGGTGGAACTATTTTACGGCATAAAATAGTTCCAGTCTCTATCTACTCCATTCATTTTGGAGTAGTGCAATCCTGGCAATGCTTTTGTTTTTGCAACTAGGAAGGAATTAATAAACCACACCAAGAGATGAAATAAAGAAATGAACCAAGGAAGAAAAACAGAGAAAAGGAAGGACAGAAAAGGACAGCAGGAGAGATGAGCTCTTGAGATTTTTTTTCAATAGTAAGCCTGGCAGAAATATATATATATTTTTTATAAGCAGTCATGTCAACAGTCTAACTGAACCAAAGTGACAGAGCAAGACAGACATGGACATTTTGAAACCAATTAATAATATTTTTGACCATCAGATTGCAGTGCAAATCAGAGTGCTAATAATGCAGTAAGAGAACCAGAACAACACAGCATGTATAAACAGGAGCTAAAAGCTTCTACAGAACTGGGACTCAAACTATATAATCTCAACTGTATTAAACCCTGCAACACTGTGTGTGTGTGTGTGTGTGTGTGTGTGTGTGTGCGTGCGTGCATGCGTTGCTGAAAGCTAGAACTGAAGACTGTTGAATATATATATCAGACAGTGGAGGACACTCAGAGAGCTATGTGCTTTAAGCTAATGTGACTTTCCATCAAAACCCAAAGTAATTCTGATGGAAAAGTTAGCACTGGCCTCCCTGCTCAAGCACTGTATATTAAAGTGCTGTTTTATTTTCACAGCTTCTTTTCAGGCTCGGGAGCACAAATATTCCGGATCCTTTTCTCCAAATCTCATCAATAATCAGGTTGGCTCATTTTCTGTCAGTTTGAATGAAATAACAATGAAATAAATGGATTACATAAAGTTCAGAACAATCGAGGCTAATTGTTGACCGATTCAGTCCTCACCTTCCCCTGTCCTGCAAGAATTTAGGCCACCTTTTGTTGAAGGTGGTTTACTAAATATTTAGATACACTATATTACCAAAAGTATTCGCTCACCTGCCTTTACTCATACTATGAACTGAAGTGCCATCCCATTCCTAACCCATAGAGTTCAATATGATGTCGGTCAACCTTTTGCAGCTATTACAGCTTCAACTCTTCTGGGAAGACTGTCCACAAGGTTGAGGAGAGTGTTTATAGGAATTTTTGACCATTCTTCCAAAAGCGCATTGGTGAGGTCACACACTGATGTTGGTCGAGAAGGCCTGGCTCTCAGTCTCCGCTCTAATTCATCCCAAAGGTGTTCTATCGGGTTCAGGTCAGGACTCTGTGCAGGCCAGTCAAGTTCATCCACACCAGACTCTGTCATCCATGTCTTTATGGACCTTGCTTTGTGCACTGGTGCACAGTCATGTTGGAAGAGGAAGGGGCCCGCTCCAAACTGTTCCCACAAGGTTGGGAGCATGGAATTGTCCAAAATGTTTTGGTATCCTGAAGCATTCAAAGTTCCTTTCACTGGAACTAAGGGGCCAAGCCCAGCTCCTGAAAAACAACCCCACACCATAATTCCTCCTCCACCAAATTTCACAGTCGGCACAATGCAGTCTGAAATGTACCGTTCTCCTGGCAACCTCCAAACCCAGACTCGTCCATCAGATTGCCAGATGGAAAAGCGTGATTCATCACTCCAGAGAACGCGTCTCCACTGCTCTAGAGGCCAGTGGCGGCGTGCTTTACACCATTGCATCCGACGCTTTGCATTGCACTTGGTGATGTGTGGCTTGGCTGCAGCTGCTCGGCCATGGAAACCCATTCCATGAAGCTCTCTGCGTACTGTACTTGGGCTAATCTGAAGGTCACATGAAGTTTGTAGCTCTGTAGCAGTTGACTGTGCAGAAAGTCGGCGACCTCTTTGCACTATGCGCTTCAGCATCCGCTGACCCCTCTCCGTCACTTTACGTGGCCTACCACTTCGTGGCTGAGTTGCTGTTGTTCCCAAACGCTTCCATTTTGTTATAATAGAGCTGACAGTTGACTGTGGAATATTTAGGAGCGAGGAAATTTCACGACTGGATTTGTTGCACAGGTGGCATCCTATGACAGTTCCACGCTGGAATTCACTGAGCTCCTGAGAGCGGCCCATTCTTTCACAAATGTCTTGTTTCACAGTCTGCATGCCTGAGTGCTTGATTTTATACACCTGTGGCCAGGCCAAGTGATTAGGACACCTGATTCTGATCTTTTGAATGGGTGAGCGAATACTTTTGGTAATATAGTGTAGATATCAAGCCTTCTCTATCTAAGCTCGCCACACTTGATATTTGTTGTTTTAACAGTTTACCAGCCCAGACCCCTGTACTGCAGGATAAACCTCAATGTGTCTGTGCGGGACAGATTTCTGGACCAGCAGGACACGCGGCCTGATTTTCGGCTGAGCAGGGAGGCCCTGGCAGTGCTAAAGGACCTTCTCTGCCAGGAGCGCCGACATGGATGTGGTGCCACACTCGAGACCCTGGTGTTTCTGCTCTGGCTAGCAAGTGGGGCATCATGCGGGGTGGTTTCCAGAGTGTTTGGGAGGCCTCACTCCACTGGCCACTGCATCGTCCAGAGTCACTGAGGGGTGGTGGCCGCTCGCCTGCAGGTCATCCACCTCCAGAAGACCTGGAGGCAGTGAACTTGACTTACAGAGTGGGTGGGGTTATTTGGGCGGCTCCAGGTCCTGGAAGTAAAAAACCCATTCATCTCCCCAAAGACAATGTTTGGTGACAATCAGGTTTGAATCTATCTGAACTTTTTAGCTGATGTCTGCACCATACACTGCAAAAACACAAAATCTTACCAAGATTATTTGTCTTATTTCAAGTCCAAAATGTCTTATTACTAGTCAAAATATCTCATTACACTTAAAATAAGACATGATCACCTCAGAAGTAACTTGTTTTTAGACAATTGTCTCTTGTTTCAAGTGAAAATTTGCTTGAAACAAGTGAAAATTTGCTTGTTTCATTGGCAAAATTTGTTTCTTGTTTCTAGCTAATTTTCACTTATTTCAAGTGAATTTTCACTTTTTCCACTGGCAAATTTTGCCAATGAAACAAGCAAATTTTCACTTGTTTCAAGTGAAAATTCACTTGAAACAAGTGAAAATTGTCTAAAAACAAGTTACTTTTGAGGTGATCATGTCTTATTTTAAGTATAATGAGATATTTTGACTAGTAATAAGACATTTTGGACTTGAAATAGGACAAATCATCTTGGTAAGATTTTGTGTTTTTGCAGTGTAGTAACAGTTGCTGAGGCTCATGGGTACTGTCGTGCCATTTAACAAACCAAGCTAATGGAATTTTTTTTTTTTTTTTTTCCCTCAGAAATAAAGTTGAAACATTTAGATGCAATTGCCATAACATAACCCTGGAGTAGGTTTTACTTCTCCCTACACCTAAACAAAAACACTTCCGTTTTGGGTGCCTATTAGGTGAATATACCATAAGCTGTCAAAGACTCAAGTTCTCATGTATGGAAAATAAAGTTTCTCTGTTCTATTGTATTCATTAGATCGCAAGGTAGTTTATGCTGTGGAGCAGGTTAAACTGAGGCTCAGATCAAAATGCACAAATGCACCACCTCATCAATCTGCTCTTGAGTGAACAAAAACACCATTCACTGGCACCATCGGCACCATTCTCATTCATTCATAAGAGAGTGGCAAACACTAAAAAAAAACTGAACAGAGAGAAACTGATGAATTAACACATAGTAACAAGAAGTGAAGCGATGTTTAGAGGCCAGCAGAACTATTTTGCTTTCTATGATGATTAATTAGAGCACAGTTTGTATGGCATCAGCCCACTCTGTGAAAGACAGCATCTAACAAATAGGATGTAGCTTACAATAGCTGAATGAATGAATGAATGAATGAATGAAGATAAATGAAAATTAGACCTACCGTTCCGTTCCATTAATTGGGCTACAATTCTCTCACAGGATTCCTAAGCAATGCAGCAATCCTCTCTGGCTTCAGTGACAGCAACACTTTTTACTGTTTTTTTTTTTTTTTTTTTTTTTTTTTCCCAGAGTTATTCTCTAATTCACATATAGAAAACAACTGCAACATAGGTTTTGGCCTGCATAATCCAATTTATGATGCATGAGACAGAGCAGGAGGACCAAAAGATGGCAGGCAAGCAGCCTTTAAGTGAAGATCTTTTAAAATAAATGAAGGCAGGTAAACAGGAACAAAGGAAGGAAACAAGACACAATGTATCAACAAAGACTAAAGTGAAAGCAGGATTTAAATACTACTGAAACTAATGAGCAGAACAGACAGAGGTGAGGAGACGGGAGAACATGAGGCGAGCTGATTGGCTGGGAGAGCAGTGTGTGCAGGGTGGGACTAATGAGACTAAACTCAGGGCAGGTGTGGAGGAGCAAACAAGCAGGCCTGGAGGGACGCATGAAATGCTAGAAACACAGGCAAAAAGCAGAAAATATGCAAAGCGAAACCAAAAAGTCCAAAACAGAGTTCGAGACAGGGATCGTGACCGTCTGTTATTGCTTTATTATTATTTTTAGAGCCCCCAGACTTTGGAATGGCCTGCCTGAGGAGATGAGGCACGCTGCTCGGCACCCCATTTTAAATCACTGCACAAAACGCATTTGTATAAAGCTGCTTTAAATTCTAGAATCTGATGGTTTTATTTTTGTTTTTTTACTGATTTATTTACCCTTTGTCTGTTTGTTTTATTTATTTTATTGTTTTTATGTTCATATTTGTAATTGCTCTAGTATCACTTGCTTTAACTGACACTTTGTCAGTTAAGGCAACTGAATCAGTGCCATAGTCATTACTATATAAATAAAGTTTATTATTATTGTTCTTGGTTAGTGCTTATATTCAGTTGTCCTTTCCGGCAGTTGCAGGAGTGTTAAGACAACACATCACACCGGTCCTGGCTCATTTGCATTGGTTACCCGTGAAATACAGAATTGATTTTAAAATTTAATTATCGTTTTTCCAGGCCCAACCTGGATTTACTCCACAATACATCTGATACTGATCTGCTAATTCCTTATTCTGCTCCAAGATCACTACAGCCCCTCTCAGTCCTTCACTCATGCCTCAAAAACCAAAGGTGATCAGGCTTTTTCTGTCACTGCTCCCAGGCTCTGGAATAACCTCCTGTCCCAGATTAAGTCCTGTCCCGCCACTGACATATTTAAATCTAAAGCAAATCAAATCCAAATCAAATTAAAGCCCCACCTTTTTTTTTTTCTCATGCTTTTAGTTCAGTCTGAGGTTGACCAGTGTTTTTTATTGTCAAGTCTATACTTAAATATATCTCGTATATCCTCTCACAGTTTTAATTTGTTGACAAGTTTATTAATTTCTTCTTAATTATCAATTAAACTACAAGATTCTGATGATTACATCAAAGCACTACATGATCTTGAGCGCAGTTTTATCGCTGACCTCCTTATTCCTCACACCACTCACTTTTCGACCATGCTGATCATCACATCTCGACCTCTTAACCATCCCTTGCTTGAAATAAGAAACAAAAAAATCTTTTTTTAATGTATTGGTTTTTCAATGCATGGTTTTTTATCTTTCCACAAGTGTGAAGCACTTTGTAAATGTGTGTTTAAAAAGGGCTTTACAAATAAAATTTACTTTCTTGCTGACCACTACAGCGACATAGATGGATCACGTACGCCGATGATGTTTTCTTGTATGTTGACTTCTTTCGTAGCCAGTAAGATTTAGTCGGTATGATCGTCACAAAGTCTAAATACATTTTGTCATACAGAAGCTTATTCCATGTCACACACTGTGGTTTGCAATAGACTTGTAAACTTGCTGAGATCTCATAGTCTGCAGTCGCCATTATTTGAATTCGCTAATAGCTCGGCTGCCTAGATGTTTCTTTCTTTTTTGAGAAGGTGCCTACAAGGAACCTAAGGATGTTAGGGGTAAGGAGATGGGAAGGAAGGGGATGTCGGGCAGTCACGTACTACATAGGAGACTGACGAGTTTGTATAAGAATTATGTATGTTAAATATGTGAACTGACCTGCTACTAATTGTGGAAAATAATAAAAATTTGGTCACAAAAAAAATAATAGCTCGGCTGCAGAATCCTGGATTGGCAAAGTGTGATGAGCTCGCCAGCTACTGAAAAGATAGATGCTGAACTCGCTTCATGAGAATAAAGCCTCTCCGTTCTGCAACATGCTGTTTTGTGCTCAGTCTGTCTACCACGTTGTGTTTTATGATTTGGCAGTCACAGACTCCATAGCCAAAAAAACTCTGGAAACCAGCCACAGAAATATAGAGATGTGAGCAGCAAAATGGAAGACGATGTCCATAGCAATGCAGAGCTCCTCGCTTCATTTTGTGAAATCGGAAGCTGATTTTCTTTCTGATAGCAGAGATGTTGTTTTCAAAGCAAATTGATTTTTTTTTTAACCATACTATGCAGTATGTTGTGGAAAGTGCATGTGTCTGCTGGTGTGCTCATGCTGAATTTCATGTGTGTGTGTGTGTGTGTGTGTGTGTGTGTGTGTGTGTGTGTACATCTCTGCCTTGCCTAACAGAAAATCGTTATGAGCTGAAGTAGTTGAGCGTCGTTGAAATCCTCTTCATCACCGTCGTCACCAACAACGAGCATAATCATCCTCACTTCTGTGCCGCCATACAGACGGAGTCAGAAATCTTGAAGCAGTGTATGACATAAATGGAGGATTGGTGAGCAAATTTTGTGTAAATTTAGGAATAACACCAGTGTAATCACAGTTAAAAATATTATAATCACATTTTTCTCTGTGTACTGTTCCTCTGATGGACAAATCTCTTCTATGATGGATTTCTCCCAGTATGATGGTTCACTGTTACTGCTGATATTTTAGATGAAAACGTTTTCTGCTTTTCTGCTGCTGGAAATATCTGGATGTGACATCATGTCCTCTACAAATGGCCAGAAATACACCAAACAACACAACAGGTCCAGAAATACATCTCTACAGGTGCATTGCTAATAGCTGTATTATAACTGCATTTACAGTGGATTTTTCCTTTAAAAGCTTCTCATATCTGATCTAAAGTGTCCCCCCCCAAAAAAACAACAACTAGAAAAGTAAAATCTATGAACATCATGTTAGCGGTGGCAGTAATTCTCCTTTTAAATGAACCACGTCCACAATGAATGATGCCAATCTATTTATTTATAGAGGCTGTTTTGTCAGTGTAAGGCTCTTAGGCTTACAGAATGTTCTAGTAGCAAGAGTGTAAAAACAGAAAACCAATATTAAAGCAGTTAAACACGACTGAGACATATTCCGAGCTATCTCCCCTGAAACCTTCAACCAAATAATGACAGTGGCCAGGAAGACGCATTAATAAAGAAAAAAAAAAAAAAGAAAGAAATATCAGAGAGAGAGAGCACAGTTCACATAAAAGCAAGTTCAGTACGTCACAAGTTTTCATTTCCAGACATTCTGATCCACTGATGTGCATGAATTAAACCCTTGCAGATTTCAGAAAATGATCCTCTTTCTCTGAGGGGTTGTCAGCGTCACCCTGTGATCGATCCAATTCCATCAGCATCAATTCCATCAGTTGAGGTAAGATGAAGTGTGTTTTGGTGATGTTAAGGTCAGAACTGGACTGTTAGGGCCCTATCTTGTGCCACCCGCTACCCGCTGCCACGACCCGCTACCCGCAAATTGCGGATTTAGGAGCTTCCGCTATCCCTAAACGGTATCTTGCGCCACCCGCTACCCGCTATCCTTATGCCGACTGCATCATTTGCGCCTGGAGGTGTGTCCGTGGGCGTGTTTCATGCGCTATCCCTAAAGTTGCTATCTTGCGCACACACTTTAGGGAAAGCGGATAGCGGGTGGTCCTGACCACCCGCTATCCGCTATCCCTAAAGTTTGGGCTGTTACAAGAGCGCGCCCAGGCGGCTTCAGTGCGCGTCCACTTGGACACAGGTGGACGTGCTCATGCGGCTCCACCTCCCCAATTAACTCGCCTATAAAAAGCTACCTTGCTTTAGCCTCAGTTGAACCCCTGAGAAAATGGCAGAAATCATTCTAGATCGCCTTGATCGTCAGGAATTTAACAGAAGACGCCCAGAACGCGTGTACCGCCGGCGCATCAGCTACCTGGGCCTGTCAGGTAAGTCTATATTGTTTGTATTTTGTATCAATCATTTTTCCGCTTTTATAATAAGATATAATTATTATATCTAATACATATCAATGATATCTATTAGATATAATAATCTGAAATCATAATAATAATACAACATAAGTATTATTTCCCACAGAACGAGAATGTGTCACAAAACTGCGCCTCTCCCGTCAGGCAGTGACGGAATTATGTCATCTGGTTGCAGATGATGTAGACACCGCTGGCAGCTGTCCCTATGCCTTGCCCGTTGCTGTTAGGGTTACTGTGGCACTATTTTTCTATGCTAGTGGGTCATTCCAACACCCACTCAGCTCAATTGGAGGCATGACCCAATCTGCCGTAAGCTCGGCTATAACTGCAGTCACTGCCAGCATAGTCCGACATGCCAGTAGGTACATCACTGGCATCCCTGTGACACCTGAGAGACAACGCAGGGTAAAGCGGGATTTTTTGGCAAGATATGGGTTCCCTAGGGTTCTGGGTGCCATCGACTGCACACATGTTCTGATTCGGGCTCCGGCTCTGAACAGTGGCGCCTATGTGAATCGGAAGGGAACCCATTCCATCAACGTCCAGGTGATTTGCGATGCATGGGGTTACATCTTGAATGTATACGCAAATCATCCTGGAGGTAGCCACGACGCTTTTATATTGGAACAGTCGGTCATTCCTGCAGTCTTCCAGAGGGACCCCCCTCTGGATGGGTGGCTGTTGGGTGACAATGGCTATCCATTAAAGACGTGGTGCATGGTGCCATACATGACGCCAACAAGTGTGCGTGAGTTCGCTTTCAATAGAAAACACTCACGCGCACGAATTGTCATTGAGCGAACATTTGGCCTGCTCAAAATGCGGTTCCGCTGCTTGGATAGGTCAGGTGGGGTCTCGCAGTATAGTCCTCAGAAAGTAGCATCTGTCTTTGTGGCATGTTGTGTGCTGCACAACATTGCCCTACGCCATGGAATGATGCTGGAGTTTGAGGATAGATTATTACCGGACTATAGAAGGCGGCAAGCTGAAGTGCAGGTGCCGACTCCAAATGCTGATATAGTGCCAGCAGTAGCACGGGAAATGAGGGACCAGCTGGCAGCGGACCTGGTACACCACTAGTCATGTCATCTGCAGCCTACCTGGTAAGTAATTTGTGCAATCAGTATAGGCTACTAACAGTATAACACATGTAATTCATATAGGCCTTGCATTTCATTAAATAGGCTACTCAAAGTCGCTTTATAAAGAATAAAGTGTAAATTGTTGCAGGCAATGTATGCATTTAATTGGCTGTGGGTATTTTCTAAAATGTTTTTTGTTGTATGCTTCATTTCAGACGGGAGGGGGACTTGGAACTGCATTGTGAAACGCATTTTTTCTTTTCTTTTCTTTTTTTTTTTTTTAATTTTCCATCACACAAGGGGTAGGCTTGATTTTTTATTGATTGATTGATTTATTTTTTTTTTATTAGGCCTACGTAGCCTACCAAACAGTGAAGAATGTGTTAATCTAAAATAATAGTACCCTGATGAAAATCCCAGAAAAAAAAAATAAAATAAAATAAAAAACAAGAAGAAAAAAAAAAAATGAAGATGCTCGTGCATGAGGTCACTTCAAGTTTCTTCCTCCCCTCACTCGCAGGCGTGGGCCACGACGAGACGGCCGGCCACAGGAGGGACGACGAGGAGAAGTGGGAGGCTGGCAGCGCGCTCTGGTGTTGGGAGGAGAGCGAGATGGTGCAGCCTGAGGCGCAGGAGTTCCCGGCGGCTGGGCCACTTGAGCGCCTTGCTCCACTGGGGCCATCGGAGCTGGAGGCCCCAGGTGAGCCAAGCGCTCAAGTGCCGCAGCACTCCTCTGGAGCGCCACGACGCCCTGGCCCAGGAGTCGCTCATGCCGCCTCATAGCATGATTGATGCGGCAGAGACCCCGCCGTAGGCCACCCAATTCCCGCTCCAGCATGCGGAACCCCGCCTGCTGGATGTCGAGAATTGGGTGGTCCTCAGGTCGGATCACGTTCCTGAATCGGCGGGGTCTCTGCGTAGCTGCTGCTGGACCAGACGGCCCTTCGCCAGGATCCTCCTCGCCTTGCTCTCCCCCCGTTCCTTCCTGGTCCACATTCTCCTCCTCGTCGCCAGGACAAGCTACGGTGGCTAGATGGACTGGTTCATCTGCGGGAATGATGGAAAATCATCCTTAATCATCAATAACTCTATTCATCTGTTTATTTAGAATAAATTATAATTCATGTTCATTCAATTTGTACATGTGCCTAATTTTTCCCCTTTGTAATTGATACTGTAGCATACTTGCCACTTGCTTTCACATGTTTGAAATATATTTTTTAAAAGAGGCCTATGCCTCAGTGTTTAATGTAGTCATTTTGATCTGATGGGATTTCATATGGTGATTTTTTCTGCGTTGACATTAATTAATTAACTTGGATCACACATTATTTTCAGAGTTAACTTAGTGCAGGTGTAGCTTGTGAATGACTTAAGTGGATGCCCATTTTGACTATATTTAATTAATGAACATTCATTTGTGGAGTTTTAGCGTGTGATTATTATCTTGAATAATTCTTTGATCTGTTTTCGTTTGGATTACAAGTGTGCTGCCTTAGTTATTTTGCTTTTCGTTGGAATTGTGTGTGTACACACCTGGCCTGAATAGGCTACCTCCACACCTACACATGGCGGTAATGATTAGGCCTATCTCTGATTAATGTGTTATGAGGAATGACAGAGATTGCGCATAGTACTGTCCAATGATTGTGCATAATTTACGCAAGCATGGCCTTACTGCCAAGAAATGGACCTAAACAAAACCAGGTGCAATTGGCAAAATTATTTAATTACCTCCTTCGCCCCCGCCAACCTCCACTGGTCCCCCGATGCCATGAATACTCTCGGGGAAGAGAGTGGAGGCGGCGAGGTCCTCGCATGGAGTAAGAACCTGCACCGTAGCCTGTCCTCCTCCTGTGGCCAGCCGTTCACGTCTGTTAGAGGCGGCCTTGGGAGTGATTGATTGATTGAAGAAATATTTTATTGACAATTTCAAGGTACAGCAGTATGATAAAATAAAGGGAAAATCCCAATGGATTAAACACTAGTATAAATTAAGGCTTTAGGCTATTTCCGTTACTTTATAAATGAGATGGATGGATAGATGGATAGATAGATAGATAGATAGATAGATAGATAGATAGATAGATAGATAGATAGATAGATAGATAGAGAGCGAGAGAGCGAGAGCGAGAGAGACCAGCCTACCTTTTGTTTCCCCGTTCTCTTCGTTGTATCAAACCGTTTTTTGCACTGATCAACAGTACGGTTGATACCGGAGAACGCGGAAACGGCCGCCGCTACCTCAGCCCACGCCTGCCTTGCCTCATCTCTTCTGGGAGGCCTTGAGGAGGACCCGTAGATCCTCCTCTGCCTGGCTTTCACCTCATGCACGAGCACTTCCACCTCCTGTTCCATAAAACGTGGCGACCTTCCTCTCTCCATCGCGGGTTTAGGATTTAGGATTTAGGATAGCGCAGCCTGCCCTTAAAGGCAATGGCACCTGGCACACTGATTGGTTTAACTGGCGTAACGCCCAAAACACGCCTATACATAATATAGCGGGTAGCGCAGGTGTTTTGCGGATAGCGGGAGGTGCACAAGATAGCAATTTTACGGGGGAACGCCTCTTCCTAAATCCTAAATCCGCAAATAGCGGGTTTAGGGAGTCTGGCGCAAGATAGGGCCCTTAGTCTCAGACACTATGGGCCCTATCTTGCGCCAGACTCCCTAAACCCGCTATTTGCGGATTTAGGATTTAGGAAGAGGCGTTCCCCCGTGAAATTGCTATCTTGTGCACCTCCCGCTATCCGCAAAACACCTCCGCTACCCGCTATATTATGTATAGGCGTGTTTTGGGCGTTACGCCAGTTAAACCAATCAGTGTGCCAGGTGCCATTGCCTTTAAGGGCAGGATGCGCTATCCTAAATCCTAAATCCTAAACCCGCGATGGAGAGAGGGAGGTAGATTTTCTCAGGGCTTATACTGAGGCTAAAGCAAGGTGGCTTTATATACATATTATATATTATATTATAGGCAAGTTAATTCGGGAGATGGAGCTATGCGTCCAAGTGGACGTGTCACAAGGTTGTACTGATTGAGTAAAATCCCCGGGTCACACACCACACACACACAAGAGGCAGAGGTGGAACTATGTGTAAACTAATTTATTGACAAGGTAGATTGGGCAAATAAAATATTAAAATAATAATAAAAATATAGCACAGCTGCTGGCTTATGATAAAACAATAAAACGTGCTGGGGTAAGTGTCCAATTAAAACAGTCTTTCCTCTAAACAGTCTATGTGAGTAATATACTCAGTCCATTCCGGCGGCGTCCCGGTATCAGTCCGACCGTGTGCGTGGTGAGGCTCCGTCGGGGCGCGCATTGAAGCCGCCTGGGCGCGCTCTCCTAACAGCCCAAACTTAAGGGAAAGCGGATAGCGGGTGGTCAGGACCACCCGCTATCCGCTTTCCCTAAAGTGTGTGCGCAAGATAGCAACTTTAGGGATAGCGCATGAAACACGCCCACGACGCACCTCCAGGCGCAAATGATGCAGTCGGCATAACGGATAGCGGGTAGCGGGTGGCACAAGATACCGTTTAGGGATAGCGGAAGCTCCTAAATCCGCAATTTGCGGGTAGCGGGTCGTGGCAGCGGATAGCGGGTGGCACAAGATAGGGCCCTATATTCTCCTCACTGATTCAAGGTGAGATTTCACTTTGGCAGAACATTTACAGATCCAAAAAGGTGCACCTCTTAAGGAAATTAGGAATGGTTAATCATTAACACCGGTCTGCAGCATAATACACCTTTCTTTTTCATTTTTAAAATGTGAAAAAAGCCACTTATAACACATTTAGACACAAAGTCAATTCAATCGGGATCATGTTATAGTCTCTAGCCAACATTTTCTAGCATTCAGCAATCAAGCTCTGCAACAGCATTTTTAGTTCAGTCAGCTGTATAAAAGACACTTTAACATTCATACAACACTGAGTAAAAAGTAGACCCCAATGATATTATTTTAATTTGTGGTCCAAAAAATGTTAGGTAATTCAAAGTAATTCTGCCTGTCTCCAATTAAATCTTTTGAGTAGAAAGCTGCAAGATGAGGCTTGCACCAATTTGAAAATGTGACAGGTAATCCCACAGACTAACTGCTGAAGTGT
The DNA here is from genome assembly GCF_902150065.1 of Myripristis murdjan. NCBI lineage: Eukaryota > Metazoa > Chordata > Actinopteri > Holocentriformes > Holocentridae > Myripristis > Myripristis murdjan. Next base: position 4,319,544 of record NC_043993.1, on the reverse strand, counting down.
CTGAAAATGCCTGTGCTGCAGATAACTGTCCGAGTAAAAGATGAATTTTAAGTTTCCTGATTAGCTATTTCACATCACTTTTTAATATTAATGTGTTTAATTTAGGATTTGCATTTTTTTTTTTTTTTTTTTTTTGGACTTCTGGACCATCAAATGGTCTTAATCCTTTGTTGATAGCATAACATTAGCATAACAGGGCATTGTAAGCATATGTGAAGATATGTGAAGTGATGTAAGATGCAAAGGTGGCGTAAGCGATTATTATTGGTGATTTGATTTTACATTATTTGCTAAGATGCTCAGAGCTGTCACGCATGTAACTAATGCGTAGCTAGTTATCACTTGTGTAGATGTTCATTATCAGAGTGCTGTTAACACAATGGAAAAAAATGCAGACAAGATCAGTTTATACTTGAAATATACAGCAACAAACAGTAAGATTATTTCTGCCCTTTTGGAAACATTTAAATGTTGCACCAAAGTGAATTTTCCTTTGAGATGATCGGGTCTGAACACGTCTGTCGATCCAGCTGTCTCTCAGGACGGCAGCAGATTCACTTAGTAGAAGGAAATGTCATCAGGCAGTGAGACAGTGGTTATGGTAATGCTCATGCACTGTGCACGCACAAACACACACACACGCACACACACACACACACACATGCGCGCACACATACATACACACACCATCAGTGCTCTGAAAGAGGAAAGTATTGATGGTCCAAAACAAAAGCATTCCCTCTCTCTTCTCACAGTGTTTACAAGCTTGGCTCAGGAAAACAACATTGGCGGCAGAAAAACAACAAAAAAAACCAAAAACAAAACACACACGCACACACACACACACAAACTCACACACACACACACACAGCTCTACTCTCCCAGCGGCAGTTGTTAATTTTAAATGAGTAAAAAACATTATTGCTAAAAGAAGCCCAGAACCCCCCCCCCCAAAAAAAATCCAACCAAACAATAAAACAGCATTTGTTTACAGTGTACAGGACGGCACGCCAACTGGAATGTACATGAGTTCATCAGGACACAGCCACACACAGCAGGGATGCACCAACATCACTGTCTCACACACTTTCACTGATTATCACAGCCAAGTACTAAACTGCGTTCAGGGCGCTTTCACACCTACAGGAGGTTTGGCTTGTTTTGGTTCCAGCTCAGATGTGAAGGTGCTGCTTTGTTGCATCCGTCATCGTGTCTTGGTAGCGTTCACACAGCGCCGTGATGAGCCAACCAAAACGCCGTCGAGCCGGTGGAAACTCAACCTGACTCGCCAGATGGGTTGTTACACAGAACCAGCTGAGGAGTCGTCATCGGAAACTCTTTGGAAAAGGGGCAGGCACTTTCAAGAGATACTTGCCAGGTGATCGGATGAACCTGACTTTCACTGGATAATTTCAACCAGCTGAACCAACGACATCATACTCTGCAGTGAGATGTAGTAGGAGAGCAAAGAAGAGGAAACAACCACAAGCCAGTAGCTGGATTTCCATCCACCTATTTTTATTTGCATTTTCAGAAATTGCGAAAAAAAAAAAAAAAAAAAAAAAAACTTGGATGGAAACACCAGAAATTCGAAAAACGGCCGAAAATTTGCAAAAAAGTTTTTCCGCTTGGAGGGGGCGGATTTCTCAGCGTATCGATAAAAGAAAATACGACTTTTTGCTGTGGAAACAGGTTTCGCGAATAAACGATGACTGGACCGGATACCACGTCACACTTTTAGACACACACTATTAGTTATTATTATTATTATTATTATTATTATTATTATTAGTCACTTATTCCTTATTTAGGATGGTTCGGTACGAAGTTAGCGCTGCCAAAATAGTAAGCCGACTTCTCCCAAGAGCCGACAAGTTCAGCAGGAATCTGTCCCTGATCAGCTGTTGAGTGTCAGCTGAGTGTTTGTTGTTGTTCAGTCGACACACAGACGCTATCTTATGACATCATCTCACGGCGCACTCTCCTCTCAATAATCGCAAAACAAACCTAATGGAAACAGGCATAAATTCTCATTTTCTTTTGCCCATTTTGACAAACTTCGCTCAAAAATTTCGATATAGTTGGATGGAAATTAACCTACAGTCTAGCAAGCAAGCCGGTGTAGCTACCTTTGAATTCAATGACTAGTCAATGAAGAAATCCCCTCCACTTCTGATAACTGATGCTAGAGCAGCATCTGTGCTAACCCTGCTAACCTCCTCAGCAACCGGCACTGTTGCCGTTTCATAAACCACGCCTGTGGCTGCTGGCAGGACGCTGATTGGTCAGAAGCACTGCGGTTCAGCCACAAGAGCATCACTTGAAGCCTGGTATCCTCGCCTGACTGTGATCTCATGATTCCAGCTGCCTTGCACGGTAACAGAAAATACAAGTCGCAGACAAAACTGCAGCAATATCGGAACAGCAGGGCGACCGCATGAAAACAAGTCATCATGAAACACTGTTGTCAGCCCATATTTATACTCTATACTCCATGTTTGTCCCGACTCATTGTGGCAGCACTTCTGGCTCTATGTTGCAGCTACAGGTGTGCACGATTATAACAAACTGCACCGTGCTTCACTTGGAACAAGAACAAGTCCTGAATTTTCCGGCTGAATGTTCCCATGTCTCCAAGCGAACTGCTCGCCCAGAGTGGACACACCATGGTTCAGGTAAACTGGACCAAACGAGGGAGGTGTGAAAGCACCCGAACTCTCCTGCAGTACTAAATCCCAATACGACTTGTCGTGCTTACTGAACAGAGGATTAGTTTGGGGTCACAGGGCAGAAATGATGGGGAAAAAAATCATGAATATCAAATAAATTCACCCAACATGTGTTGTGTGAGCGTTAAAGGCAGGAAGCCAAATCACTTTAGTTCAACTTAGACACACCATCAGGTTTTGGTGATGCATAAATGTTTGGATAGGGATATCTGATTCTGTTCTATTATGTATCTATTATATATTCATCTTCTGTTTTCACTGATGACAATATGGGTGCATCCCCGACACAAAGGAAACATCAGAGGAGAAGAGGTGTTACTGGTACACTGAGGAAACACAGCAAAGTCCACAGTCCTGCTTTTGTTTTCCACAGAGCTTGTTCATGAAATCCTTGGACTTCCCCATATTCCCCCTTGACTTCTCAGACTCAGTCTGTATAAAATCATGTGGGGGGGAGTTCCAAGTTCAGAGTTCGGGGGTTTGGGAAAGACAGTCGAGCCCAGAGCTATCCGGTTGAGGAGCTTCACGGAGCTCTGCAGTCTTTTCTTTCAGGGCGAAGAGTCCCTCAGTCTCGCTGTCCTCGTGTGTTCGTGGAGAGAGGCGACGTCACAGATAGCAAAACAGGCAAACACACAAGGTACCACAGTGGACGAGACACACAGACAGTGAACTGAAGCTACCGCAGCAAGCTTTGTGGGATTCCGTCACATTTACACACATGTACAGATGTATAAAAAGAGTCGAGCGGACACTAGATGAGTACCTTAAAAGACCAAAGGCACCTTGGGTGGGAAGGACTTCGCCATTTGACATATTTTACTAATGTGTTTTGGTCATGAGTGCTTCGCTAAAATCCAAGTCAAAAGCTCCAAGCCTAAAGCAGCTTTACAGGCAGAAAACTGAACAGTGGAAGATCGATCGGTCAAAATGTCCTTTTTGGCAACAGAATTATTAAAAATGGACAGGGGAGTTAATTCCAACAATTCAGAGGTGGATGTTCGGCTATCCTCACTTTTCTTTTCTTAAAACTTTGCATGCAATCTATCCTGAATGACAATGTGACGTTAGCGCTGCAGACACCTGGATGCCAATGTCTGTCAGAAGAAAAAGAATGGGGTTTATGATTTGTAAGTTTGGCAATAAAGGGACCTTTTGTATTTTTTTTTTTTTTTTTTTTTTTTTTTTTTTTTTTTATCCTCATAAGAAACTGTACTGTAACAATAGTATTTGCACTGTGGAGTCCAGCTCTGCCTATATTCATATAAGTCTCATTCTTTCAAACAAAATCAATCAATCAGTGACTCTTCATCCACACCAGCTAAAGAGGGCATGTGGAACTGAACAAAAACAACGTATAAAGGTTTTTTTTTTGTTTTTTTTTTCCACAGACAAAACCTTTGCTTTTTCTCCTTATTTTTGAAAATGGAGTTTACAGATTACTAAGATCCCTTGGTGTGTGTGTGGATGGTTACGGTACACACTGCGCAGAGTCACAATTTCCATTTGGTTTACATGGAGTTCATCCTTGTTACCACCAGGGTGGTGACCTAAGGGCCTCGACATACTCCACACAAGACACACACACTGTAACGGAAACTCTTGGCTCAGGCACACTGTCTGTGGACGAGCATGTTTATCACATATGCGTCGCATTAGAAATTTTGGACGGGATGTTTTGCTATGCAACAAAGTAGGAAATGCCCTGTGTGTCGCATTTTGCATTGTTGCATGGATCGTTTGTGTAGAGTATGGATCAGGCTGATCAGTTTGTCCACAGTTCAACCTTCAACCAGCAAGATTCATTTTTTATCACAGGCAAAAGCTTTAAGACAATAAAATAGCTGCGTTAGCATCTATCAAGCTTCTCAGAGTGGGAGGAGGATGATTAAGGAGAAAGGCTAATGGTAGTTCATTTATCAAAAACACTCCGAGTACACCTGCTTCAAACTATTTGATGTTTAAAGGTTTAGTAGATTTTTCCTCTCCTATATCTGCAGGGGATTGATGGGTTGTCACTAAGCACAATAATTTTGGCATGTGCTGAGATTTCTGGATGTAAAACACTTTCTGTCTTCTTGTTTTGCAAATGTTCTCATCTTTTCAGTGACTCAAAAATGAAGGAGTGCCAGGAAATGCCCCTTAAACATCAATAAGTTTTGAAAATCTAATCTTACTGTGTCCAGTTTAATAGACAGTATACAGGCTTGCAGAACTTCTGTCAGCTTTACATCATCACAATCTGTCCAGATAGAGCTACTGTAAAAACCACACATTTTACTGCAGGTCTGAGAGGAATTGTGCATTAAATTCTAATTTTGTTTCTTTTTCAGCCATCAGATGGTGCAAAGAGTGGCACAGTAGGTGGTAGTTTGAAAGATTTATATCTGAGAAAGAGCAGGCTGCAGTTGCTGCTGCAGTATTATTGGAAAACAGCAGCAGGATAGGACTTTGGGGACAGGAGGAGCTATACAAAAAAGGGATTTTACATAATTACTCTGAGATGCTTGATTAGTACCACGGCAGCCATTCACACTTGGCTCATGCTGTGATGCGGTTCAAGGCTTCCCTGAAAATGTTCCATTTATGTGCTGCCATGGCATGAACAGTGGAACCCCTTCTGAAAAAGAAAAGACAAAGCTTGGCCAAAAAAAGTACAGTAACAATATCTAAAATTGAAGATGTTCATTTAAAAAGAAAAAAAAAATGAATGAAATTATGGCACTTTTTAAAGTATAGAAGGTGAAACTCCTGGTTAGCAGAACACTGACACGTTTACAGAGTGCATCCCCTGTGGACTAGAAATATTGAATGATGGGCTTCATTTTAAGCTCTCCATCTGCAAACAGCTGAGGCACTACAACTGAAAACGAGGATCAGATCAGTGCTGTCATGAACCTGAAAGCAAGATGACCTCCCACACCTTGCCTGTGAATAATTACAAGATGAAACACTGCATTCCTCTGCTGCTGAAAACCCATCTCATTAAATCTGTAACCCGGCACCCTTCTGAATGAGCCACGCTTGACCTCATACTCTATTTTTCTGTTTCAGAGAATCGGGTGCTACTTAAATCCACCATGCCCTGCTTCGGGTCAGTCACACTCTTTAACACACACTTAACATACCCAAACTGTATGAAATGATAGTGGCATCTGAACACTTTGCATTGTGGCGCAGTTAAAGGGGAATGCCACACGTTTTAGCCCCTTTCACACATGGAGGCGGTTGCATTAATATGCTGCCACATGGGGTCATAGGTGGACGGCAGCCAGGGGGCAAAATGCCAGAAAATCAGCTACGCCACTTTTTTATGGCTCAAGTTACCAACCATATGCGTTTACATGTCCTCCCTTAATGTGACAACATGTACAACGTTAGGACGCTCCATCAAACCAGTTACATGGAAGCATTTTGATTGGACAGATGTGGAAATAAGGAATTTCCAGCAGTGTTGGGCTGACGAGTTTCTAAATAATGAGTTGCCATAATCAGATTACATTTTCAATCTAACAAGTAACTTAACCTGCAACTTGAAAGTACTTTAACAAATCATTTTTAATAAAGAGTAACTCAGAAAACTAGCTAGTTACTACTTCAAAGCAGTAATTTGGTAAAGTAACTAGTTTCCCCAACACTGATGAAGAGATTTGCAGAGTCTGATGCACAGGTTAGACATCATTTCTAGGAAATTCCGGGCTATAATGGCAGAGGAATTTAACAGTGTTGCCAATGCTGCAGATGATGGCGTTGTGGCATGCATAAAAGGCGTGTTTTGTCTGAACAGGAACTGCCACCTGCACAGGTAAATGCACAATATTCATGTGTGAAAGGGGCTTTTCTGACGTCATAGTTGTCAGCAATTCAACCAAAACCAAAATTTGAGAACAGGGGCGTAGTTTCCTTCCTCCTGTAGGTGGAGCAGCTCCATATTTTACATCTTGACGACATCACAGTTTTGAGACTTTGGTGTCTGAGAGTCATTCATTGTCACAAATATAGATTGTGTTGTCCAAGACCATAGAAATAACAAAAATAAATCTGAAAATCAGAGGTACTGCATTTTAATAACATCACATCAGGAAGCCATGTTTGTTTTTTTTGTTTTTGTTTGTTTTTTTTGTGAACCCATTGACTTGCTTCACCATCGTTATGTACAGATCAGCTTCTCTGTCTTTAGCCTTCACATGACCTAGGAGGTCGACCCCACTGTTCAACGGCTACAGTTATACTTTCAGTATGACTTTAATTATCTGATGCAAAACATCCTGGAATTTCCTTGTGCTGCCATCGGATTTTCAAAACCAGATGTAGGAGTGGTCACACTCACAATGCAATTTGCATCTGACACGATCCAAACATTTCAGTACTAAATAGCAGTGATGCAGGCAGAAGCCCTGAGAAGCAAGAAAAACATAAAACCAAACATACTGCCAACACGCTGATTTCCTTCACTTGAGGTTTCTTGAGCTTTCTCAGATATGGTGCAGTACCACTGGCCCCACACACAGAATGCCCCTGAATCCCCACAGCCAAAGATAAAAAATTCTTTATATTGTTGATTAACTCCAGATATGTTCATCTTTGGGTATGGGAATTCAGGGTAGAGTTCTCATCGGGCCTGAAAATTAAGACCCGACCCGACCCGGGCCGGACTGGGCCAGCCCGAGGCCCGACCCGACCCGACTAATTAGCCGAACTTTAGGCCCGACAGCCCGATAAAGCCCGAGAAAAAAAAAAAAAAAAAAAATCGCCATATTCGCCATTATTTAGCAGAGCCGGTCGCACTGGGCAGCATCAGGCAGCTCACCTGTCAGATCCGGCAGACCTGACGGGTGGGCGCGGTATCGGACGGTGCCGCGGCTGGCCCGCCTGATGCCGACTGATGGTGCCGCGGCATGTGCGGGTCAATACAGTAGCCTAGAAAACTGGAGTTTTTTTTTTTTTCTCGTGCGCCCCCAAGTAGATTGCGCCCTGGGCAGTTACACTGCCCATAGCAGAAACCGTCCCTGCTGCCGAGTCTGCCAGCACAGCCGGATACTGCTGCAACTCTCTCTCACTTGTTTGCGCTGCGCTCGCACAGCTGGTTGTCTGTCTGTCACTGAAAGTTTAGCCTCCAAATCCAATCCAGTCTCTCACTCTCCAGCAGTCACATAAAAATGAAACGTCATAATCAATAACAGAACACATAATTCTATTTTTTATTTAAAAAAAAAAAAAAAATCCCCCACAGAACCCGAAGCCCGACCCGACCCGCCCAATTCACGTAAATTTTAGGCCCGACCCGACCCGAAAATGTCGGGTCGGGTCGGGTCGGGTTCGGGCAGAATATGAGAACTCTAATTCAGGGGGCATTCTGTATGCGGGGCCTGAGATGTGTCACTTTTGTTGGCTTCTGAGATGCGTATGTTTGTTGACATCTGATGGAAACTCCAAGGACAGTCCCCAAACACAGCTGCAGGCAATGATCACATTATCTATTACTTATATTTAAGCACATGCCACTTCCTGTGTGTTAACATGTCTTGAAAAAGGCCACTGATTGATCAAAATGTTGACTGAAAGAAATCAATATGTTGACAATACTGTGCATGTATGGGAATTTTATCTGTTTTTGACGTGAATCTTTCAGGAGACTGACTCCCTGCACCACAGAGGACAAACAACAAGCGCTGTGCAGACTGCCATCTCCCACCTGCTTTTTTTTTTTTTTTTTTTTAACTTATAAGAATAACAAACACAAAGTGCAGTTGGGGGCTTATGCAGCACAAGGGTATTTCATGATTTTCACAACTCTCTACTGTAATTAATAATTAATAATAACACAGGAGGTAACTTGTTCAAAATCTGGACTGTAGCCTGTTTTGTATCTGCATTGAAATAGTATGCAGTGCAGCAGAATGCTTTCAGAACTAAAACTTAGAAAAGTAAGGGAAGCACCAAAAAAAGTTGACTAAAACATAAGCCATGTAGTTTGGAGGAGACATATGACTGCCACAACGATAAACTGAAAAGGGTGTGTGATCAGAGCCAACAAGAATCCATTTTTTGTTGAAGTTTTGTTGCCTCTCAAGTCTTCTGTAAAATGGAGAAACATAACATTTGAAGGTAACACACAGCAGTGTCACCTTGTAAAATTTCATGGGTATCGTCGCACCTCAAAACTGACTGTGTAACTGTAGCCACACTGACACTGAATTGATTGTCTCTAAAAATCCATAACAAAAAAATTAAAAAATATCATTGATACAAAAAATATATGTGGATGTGTATAACTTCATGGCTCTGGCTTTGCCATTTCAACAGCAGTTACTTTCTACAGCAGTTTCACTCTTCAGACAGATTTTGAATAGAGAAAAAAAAAAACAAAAAAAAAAACAAGTTTGGTGGCAGGAAGTAGAACTGTGGTCACATTCTCGAGGAAGGCAGCAGGCTGATGGGCAGATCCCCCGGACAAACTGGGAAAACGTGGGCGAATGTAGAGAGTGACTGCTGCTCGCTGCCGCCATGCCCGCGAGCAAGGCACTTCACCTCTGACTGTTCAGTGGCCGGCAGCAGGAGCTCTGGGTGTGAATGTGTGTGACTGCATGAATGTGAAAGCATTAGCAAACCCTTTCCTGGATAAATAAAGTTAAAAAAAAAAACAAAGGCAGCAGTTGCCTGTTTGTCACCCATCATGTTTGGAACTCCTCCACAGTCTCTAGCGCTGCTTCTCCCGTTTTAAATAACATTAAACATTATGGCTATGCTGAAAATATACATTCTCACATTCAGAGATACTATCTTACAAATACAAATGTGCAAAAGTTGTAAACAAATGAGATCTCAAATATGTGTGTGTGTGTGTGTGTGTGTGTGTGTGTGTGTGTGTGTGTGTGCGTGTGTTTGTGTGTCACAGCCTGGTTGGCTCGTCGTCACTGTCGCTGCAGTTACCACAGCACTCCTGTAGAGGGAGACAAACACATGCAGAGTGTGTGAGTTTGAGATCTACTAGGAGGAAAACATGATTTTTGGCATGAATCTAACACAATCATAGAAATCCATATGGCGTTAGAGCTGGCTATTTCAAAGAAAAATTCTCCCACTATGGCTCTGATCCAAAAAGAGTCTGGAAAACAGAGGAAATCTTGAAAACAAGTTGACCTTGTCATTTAATGTGGACATCATAGTTTCTGATAAGGTACATACATTTTTAATCAAGTCTGGTTTTATTTACAAGTACGCTGGTGTTCAGGCTGGTTTCCGACCTGGTTATGGCTGTGTCACTGCAGCCCTCAAAGTCCTCAGTGACATTACCACTACCTCACAGATAGGGTCCAACATGTTAATCAGACATCTCCTCTCTAAACCCCTCTCGGTCGATACGGGTGTACCCCAGGGCTCGATCTTAGGCCCTACACTATTTACTCAAAATATGTAAATTATACAGAAACAAAGAAAGAAAAAACAGTCTTCTTTCTAGCTTAAAAGTTGTACACTTTTAGGTTTAGCCACTTAGCTCTGAAAAATGCTAAATGAACCCAAGGGTTGTAAAACATTCTGATAGAAGGGAAGGTAAATTCTCAAATTAAGTAAAAACATGGAAATCACCAAAATTGGAGGTAAGTGGACAGCGCCAATTTGTTCTTACTGATTTGCCTGGTTAAATAAATATAATTTATATAATGCTGTTACAAAAAAATAAACCCAGGTTTTACAGGATATTATCTTCACCAACACTTCACAAGCTTACTTTGAGTAAAAGGTTGAAATCTAAGGCTGCTGGTGGTCTGTTTTTTTGTTTTTGTTTTTGTTTTGTTTTTTTGCCCCGGACCACAGAGGAAATATTTTCTTTGACGTAATTTTTAATTTGGATTGTTTAGGTTCACGCTGCACAGTTAAAAGCAAACTAAGGCTTGTAAATAAAAAAGTTTACCAAGTATTGGTAAAGTATTTCCCTGTTCCCATAATGCACTTGTTTATATAATGCTGTTCGCAAGTTAGATAAAGGAGAAGAACTGACTTCTTGATGCTAGGCAGTGCAGCCACAAATTAAAATAGGAAACGGCGATACAAACCCTTGGATATTTCATCATGGTTAATTGTAAAACTGATCAAGTAACAGTGTGTGTGTGTTGCCTGGCTGACCTGTCTGCCAAACAGCCGCTGCAGCAGGCCTTGTTTGGGTGGAGGAGACGGCTGGCCTCTCCAGTCCAGGTCCGGAGGAACCGAGCCGTCCTGCAGGAAAACGTTGAGCTCTGCAAAACACTCCGTCTCGATCATCTGCAGGCGGGAGGAGAGCAGCATGGCTTAGAGACGAGGAGTGATTATAATTATTGTAATTATAACTAACTTGTCAGTTTTGATCTGATCCATCTGATGTCATTTTATTATGTATGTCTGCTTATGTGTATATTTGTTATTTTTCTGTGAGGCACTTTAAAAATACTGTTTTGGGTGTTATATGAATAAGGTTCATCATTATTATTATTATTGTTGTTCTTCTATAGGTTGCATTTTAAGCTCTATTTATAGATTGTCAGTTCTGCAAGTTATTACAAAGTAATGGAATACATATGACTCTGACTCCTCGCCAATACCCAGCCCTATTGTGTGTGTGTGTGTGTGTGTGTGTGTGTGTGTGTGAAAGAGAGAGAGCAGGAGTGTGTATTCTGCAGTATAACGTCACTCTTGAATATTTTCTCTGTGACACTTGCACGACTCGTACTTTATTTTTTGGGTACATTTAACAAAAGCAGTTGTGTGTGTGTGTGTGTGTGTGCATGTGTGCATGTGTGTGTGTGTGAGAGAGAGAGCGAGAGAGAGAGGGAGACTGAGAGAGTGGGAAAGAAAGAGAGCGACAGACAGACAGACAAATGAAGAGACGCACCGGAGAGACGCATCGTTTTTTTGTCACGTACGCCAGTGAAAGCAGTTACCATGGTGAATGTGTGTGGATGTGTGTGTGTGTGTGTGTGTGTGTCTTTGTGTGCAAGAGAGAGACCAAAACAACAGCAGAGACCCGTCGTTCTGCAAATACATCCCAGAGAGCAATTTGCGATGTGTGAAAATATGATGGTGCCATTAAAAAAGCTGATTAAATGAAGTCAGGCAGCCGAGTGGTGGAGTCGCAGGGAAAGGAGCAAGACGGCGTCCAAGTGGCTCATCTTGTCTTCTCTGAACACACTCCCCTCCACCTGGATGGGACTACCTGCTGTTCACTCAGGCTGCCTTCACACCTACACTAAGCATCACCAGCACCACCATCACTTCACCTGAAAAGCTGACATTGTCTCAGCTGATGTCAAGTTGTTGTGATGAAGACGGATGTCAGCCTTGCAGGGAAAGTGACATAATGCACCGAATGACGCTTAAAGGAATACTTTTCATAAAACTGAGCCATGCAGTAGAAAGGTGCAAATATTTTTGAAAGTGATGCTACAAAAGCATCAACAATAACAAAAGTGCTGTGGTATGCTTTGGCGCAAAAGGTACAAAAACTACAACAACCAGAATGCAGTGCAGCAGACAGCGCCACCTGGTGACAAACTGATGTATGTGCTGGGCTACTCCTGAACGGGCCTCAACGAAACCGTGTAACGCTGTCATGACAGGAATGGAATAAAACACTGTCGCCGTCCAAGGTTATTATAGTTTGGCATTTTTCATTAGTTTTTTTTTTATTATTATTATTATTTCTTTTTGACTTTTTGTTTTCAGTTCAGTTTTCAGTGTAGTTTTAATTCATTTTAAAGCAGTCTATTTATTTTTTAAGCAGCTTAGTCTTTTTTTTTTTTTTAATTATTTGGGGTATTTGTTGGGCGAGATGCAAAAAGATCAGGAAAAGTATTGTGCAATAAAAACTCAGTAAAACATCAGACCCTTTTAAAAATGTCTTCACTTATGAACAACAACAAATGAAAGTGAACAGGGAGCTCTGGGTGCAGGCAACATGATGGGAAAATAAACATTGTTCATATGCACAGACTACCGACATTGTAATGATGCAATGCTGTTGAAGATCTGGATTCCCTTAATGACAAGAAGTCATAAACAGTCTTTAATGTTCTTGGCATCTGCCATGTCATGGTTATGACAGTGTTATGTCAGTTTTATGATCACAACTCCAAATCAAGTGATACTGTTTGTTTTCTTTAGGCTTAACAGTTTAAGAGAAGTTTGATTATTAGAGCTTGTTATTTATCATTTCTCTCTTGGAAATTTCCGGCCTGCAACAAAACAGTGTTCACGGCGTCAGCTCGGGGTAAACGAACGCTACAAAAAGGAGAAGAAAATCTGAAATTTCCTTAATGGGTAATTTCAAAGGAAGGAGCATCCATTTACCTTCGTACCATCAACACTGCACGGAAATTCACTGGATGGAAATTCTAAGGTCTGTGTTCCCGTGAATGCAGCTTTAGCCAATTAGCAGCAGAACGGATGTACACAACGCAATGTGTTAGAAAGCAAAACTAGAAAGGAGAATTTGCAAGTGTTTTTTTTTTTTTTGGCTGGACAATTTGAAGACATATTTGTCTGCACTGTGAGTTTCCTGTTTTCAAAAATGAGGTTTATAATGACTCTTGTCCTGCTGGACTGTGTTGAGGAAGCAGCAGCAGAGAGGGAAGTTTCTCCTCATTAAAGCTGACAGTGACATTGTCTTGTATAATTAATTATAAATGATGGGAATCAACATTTTAATGAAGCCATTTCAGCCAATCCTGAAACAAGGAGTCTGTGTTGAATCACTAATACGAGATGGTAATTACCATTCATTATATGTCATCATGACACTTTTCTGTCTCTCTGTGCTTCCATAATAACCCTGCACTGTACATTCCTCCTGAGCAGAGACACTATCAGTGAAAGGCAAACACATCAGCATGACTAAAGCATTACGATGCAGATCTTGTAAACAAGTTTTATGAGGACATGTGGTTCCTTGCCGTGGCTTTGTGAAATAGTTCCCACGGCAGACAGTACACAAGTTTGTGGCTGTTTGTTATGTTTTTGTGGTTGGAAGAATTTGGGGGAAAATAGAGGAAGAGGGAGGACGGATTTTAGTGTGAGAGCAGGGGAAATCAAATGGACTGCAGGGATTAATGGCTGCAAATGGGCATCTTTCCATCTCTACTGGCTTGTGTTTGTGTGTGTGTGTGTGTGTGTGTGTGTGTCCATATTTGATGATCATGATGATCATTTGTCTTCTGGGTTTTATTTCTGGACAAAGACCATGTGAACACAATTTTGTTTCACAGCTGGCTTAGAAGTCCCAGATGTTGCAGGTTTCCACTGGGACCTGAATGCACCAGAGGACTTTTAAAATCACCACATACAAAGGTAATGTCATTTGGACAAAAATCATTTATGGCTGTGTGTTCACCATAAATTCTGAATAAGTTGATTTTTGGGCCATACTGAAATGAGCCGAAACAAATAACCACCTGAAAGCAAAAACTCCCACTGAGACATTTAAAGAAGTATGATACACTTTGAAAAATGGTGAGCAGTAATGTGACGTACATGTGGAGTGCAGAATGTCAGCATGAACACGAAAAAAACCTGGAACTGTCCTTTAAAATCTCTGCTTAATAAAAAGTTCTGCGTGGAGCATCCAGTCACTAAGTTATTTGAAATACTGATGTGTGTGTGTGTGTGTGTGTTTAGTGATGTGTGTGTATGTGTGCTGTCTGTCTCTGACCTCGTTCTGCCAGGGAATAGAGACGCAGCCTGTGGACACTTTGCTGTAGAAAGACTCGTCTTTCGGCTCGAGCTCGACGCCTTTCACTGTGGAGAACTGCTCGATGTCCAGCACGTCCTTGCAGTAGATGGCCTGAGGCTGTGACACACACACACACACACACACACAAACACAAACAAAGTCAAAGTTTGCAGTATTAATTACAGTTTCAATCAAAAGGCATTTTGAGATCATCTTACTTCCTTAATGTGATGTACTTCCTGTTGAAATAGGATATTGGGGTGGGACACTTTATGTTTGTAGGCAAAATGTACGCCATCTGGCTGCTTATATCATTCCACTGTCATTTTTCAAGTCCGTCAGTTTGAGATGAAAAACACAGGCCACTTGTTCTTTATAAGGACATCGAGCTCGGTACTCAGTTTTGTCCATATATGCATTGCTTATTTGGTTTTATTTGATGGAAGGTGCAGAGACATGATGGTGCTGTAGGTTATTGAGTTTTTAGGTTCACCCCCTGCTACATAAGTAATAAAACATCATGAGATAGTTGGTATAAAAATACAAGACAATAAACTTTGGTCATTTTTTGGCATAAATTGTGAAATATGTGTGTAGTAAGTGAGTAAGTTTGGATGAGCAAAAAAGGTGAAAAAGTTACAAGCAACGTTACAAACATTTTCTTCTCATCAGCGGGGATGTAACAGATGTAATTCAACGAAGAGTTTCACACATCGTTTAAAATGTGAAAAACACATCGGCTTGCTGTGAGTTTCAGATTCTGCTGCTTGTTTCTGAAGAGCAAAATGGCCTCGCTCCAAAATACGTTTCTGAGAGGAGCCGTCTAAACCTCTCAGGTCATCCAAACTCCTGCAGCTGCGTCACGATCAAATCAACATCTCGTCAAGCTGCTCTTTCTCATTTTTTTCCCTCCAGTCGCTGCAACAGGTTGCCAGGGGACAGTGGCGGTTCTGCCTATGTTGCCGCCCTAGGCGAAATTACTGGCTTGCGCCCTTCCATTTTACTACTCCTACCGCAGCGCCAGTCGGCCGCGGCACCAGGCGGGCGGTTGCCCACATTGCCCATAGCAAAAACCGTCCCTGGGAGGGTGTGCGATTCTGTGAATGAGAAACATCGTGAAGGACTGCGCGTTACGAGGGCTGTGATGCAGCAAAAAGCACTTGAAGTTGCCACAGAACTCAACATACCCCTCGCTGAGTTTAAAGCTAGCATGGGCTGGTGTCGCAGAATGTCCATATAAAAGTATATTTCCAAAAAAGGGGCTTGAAAAAGAGGGGTCGTCTTAAAATCACGGTCGTCTTATATTCAGATCAATACGGTATTATTAATATTCTTTACGCAACAGTCATCTTTATACTATACTTTGGAGGTTCCATAGTTTACATCTTTTTTTTATACAATAGTAAGACAGGGTAACATACAATAAAACATGCAGTAAAGTACCACCGTTTTTTAGGGCTGTAAATCATCGTATGAAACATGATCCCTTTTGCTGTTTTACTACTGGGAAGCGTTATCTAACTTATCGAAAAGTTCTTATCTACAATGATCTATCTTAAAGAGCAGCATTTAATTCCAAAACCATACAAATTACAAATCTTTGCTGCTGTCTGAAATGTGTTGAATACAGTGACACAGACATAGAACAACAGGCAGTGTGTTATTTTGGGGGGTTTTGTATTGAAGGAAACCAGAAGTGAGACAGAGGGAGTGAGGGATGGGGAAAGGGAGTGAGAGATGGGGTAAGGGAGTGAGGGATGGGGTAAGGGAGTGAGGGATGGGGTAAGGCAGTGAGAGATGGGGTAAGGGAGTGAGGGATGGGGTAAGGGAGTGAGGGATGGGATAAGGGATGTTTTTTTTTTTCTATTGTGGAGTCAAGCTTTGAAGCAACATGTGAAAATGGAGCATTTTTTCCTTCTTTCTTTGTTTTCTTCTGATTTTTTCCTTCTTCGTGGAGTCAAGGCCTTGATGCATCTTCTGAAGAAGGATGGTCTCTTTGATTTTTTCTGGATATCTCCATCTTCAACATCCTCTTTTCCAGAGTCTGGCACCTCGAGCACC
Organism: Myripristis murdjan; assembly: GCF_902150065.1. NCBI lineage: Eukaryota > Metazoa > Chordata > Actinopteri > Holocentriformes > Holocentridae > Myripristis > Myripristis murdjan. Next base: position 4,303,056 of record NC_043993.1, on the reverse strand, counting down.
TCGATCACCTCTTCCGGTTTACTGTTGTCATCATCAGATGTGAACTCCCACTCCAGTGTTGTGTCCACCGCAGCCAGCTCCTCCTTGCTCATGGCAGTCTTTTGTTGGGGCATTTCACTCTGCAGTGCTGCCTTCTCATCCATCTGTAATTTAGGTGAGGCGCTGAGCTCCGTGTTTCTCTCTGGCATCAACTCATGGAGCAATTTCTCAATCAGTACTTTATTTTCCTCTTCTAGGGCGTGATTGTGCTTCTTCTCTGCTTCGAATTGAAGATTGAGCTCCTTGTTGCTCTCACTCGTCTCTGTCAGAGTCTTTTTTAGCATCTCCATTTCTTGCTGGAGCGCTTGATTGTGCTTCTTCTCTGATTCGAATTGAAGATTGAGCTCCTCGTTGCTCTCAGTCGTCTCTGTCAGAGTCTTTTTAAGCATCTCCATTTCTTGCTGGAGCGCTTGCCTCTCTTGTTCCAGAGCCTGTTTTTCCTCCATTTCTGGCTTAAGCTTTAGGGTCAGCTCCCCAATTCTCAAATCCTTTTCTTCAGCAAGTTTTTTCTGCTCCTCTATCTCTTTACAATATACCACCTCCTTCTCCAATGCCTTGCGCACCAAAGCCTGCTCCTTCTTGATCCTGTCCCTCTCTTTTTGGAGAGTGTCAGAGAGCTTTCCCCACTTTCTTTCCAAGGCTGCTTTTTCGTCCTTCTCCAATCTGAGGCTGACACTGAGCTCCTTGTTGCTCTGGGTTGCCTCTACCAGAATCTTTTTTACCTTCTCCAGTTCTTGGTAGAGCGCTTGCCCCTGTTGTTCCAGAGCCTGTTTTTCCTCCATTTCTGCCTTGAGCTTAATGTCAGTTTCCTGGAGCTGGAGCTCATCCACCTGTTGCCTGAGAGCTTCCCTCTCCATTTCAGATGTCTTCAGCCTGTTGGCTTGATCATCTGTTTGTTTGGAGAGGGCTGTCTTCTCTTGGCCAAGGGCCTCCTTCTCAGCTGTCTCGGTGTTCAGCTTCGAAGTCAGCTCCTCAAGTCTCAAGTCCTTTTCTTTAATGAGTTTTTTCTGCTCCTCTATCTCTTTACAATTTGCCACCTCCTTCTCCAATGCCATGTGCATCTCTTTTTGGAGAGTGTCAGTGAGCTCGTCCTTCTCTTTCTGCAGGGCTGCTTTCTCTTCTGTCTCCAATCTGAGGTTGTCACTGAGTGTCTTGTTGTTCTGGGTTGTCTCTGCCAGAATTGTTTTTACCTTCTCCAGTTCTTGTTGGAGCGCTTGCCTCTGTTGTTCCAGAGCCTGTTTTTCCTCCATTTCTGCCTTGAGCTTAATGTCAGTTTCCTGGAGCTGGAGCTCATCCACCTGTTGCCTGAGAGCTTCCCTCTCCATTTCAGATGTCTTCAGCCTGTTGGCTTGATCATCTGTTTGTTTGGAGAGGGCTGTCTTCTCTTGGCCAAGGGCCTCCTTCTCAGCTGTCTCGGTGTTCAGCTTCGAAGTCAGCTCCTCAAGTCTCAAGTCCTTTTCTTTAATGAGTTTTTTCTGCTCCTCTATCTCTTTACAATTTGCCACCTCCTTCTCCAATGCCATGTGCATCTCTTTTTGGAGAGTGTCAGTGAGCTCGTCCTTCTCTTTCTGCAGGGCTGCTTTCTCTTCTGTCTCCAATCTGAGGTTGTCACTGAGCGTCTTGTTGTTCTGGGTTGTCTCTGCCAGAATTGTTTTTACCTTCTCCAGTTCTTGGTAGAGCGCTTGCCTCTGTTGTTCCAGAGCCCGTTTTTCCTCCATTTCTGCCTTAAGCTTATTGTCAGTTTCCTGGAGCTCATCCACCTGTTGCCTGAGAGCTTCCCTCTCCATTTCAGATGTCTTCAGCCTGTTGGCTTGATCATCTATTTGCTTGGAGAGGGCTGTCTTCTCTTGGCCAAGGGCCTCCTTCTCAGCTGTCTCGGTGTTCAGCTTTGATGTCAGCTCCTCAATTCTCAAATCCTTTTCTTTAAAGAGTTTTTTCTGCTCCTCTGTCTCCTTCTCCAGTAAGTCAATGAGCTCTTCAATCTCTTTCTTTAGGGCTGCTTTCTCTTCTGTCTCCAATCCGAGGTTGACACTGAGCGTCTTGTTGTTCTGGGTTGTCTCTGCCAGAATTGTTTTTGCCTTCTCCAGTTCTTGGTGGAGCGCTTGTTTCTCCTCCATCTCTGCCTTGAGCTTGTTGTCAAGTTCCTGGAGCTTATCCACCTCATCACTCATTTTTTGGAGCTTGTCAGTGAAGTCCCCAGTCTGTTTCTGCTCTTCATTCTTCCTTCCGTCCTTCTGTACCTTCTCCTCCAGTGTGAAGATTTTCTCCTGAAGGGCCTGGTTCTTGGCTGTCTCTTCCTTGAGGTTGACACTGAGCTCCTTGTTGCTCTTTGTTGTTTCTGCCAAAACCTTTTTTAGCTTTTCCATTTCTTGGTGATTCTCCTGCCTCTCTTTTTCCAGGGTGTATTTCTCCTCCTCCTCTGCCTTGAACTTGCTGTCCTGTTCCTGGTTTATCAAGGTCAGCTCTTCTTTGAGGCATTGCAGCACCTCCAGCTTTTGCTGGGGTGCTTCCTCTGCCTTCTGGGCCTTCTCTTTCTGGAGCACGAGCTCCTCTGTTTCTTGATCAATTGTCTTTCTCTCTGGGCAGGAGGACTTGTCATCAAGCCTCAGGAGGTCATCCACCTGCTGGCTGAGGGCTGTGATCTGTCCCTCATCAGCCTTCGCCTTGATGGTCTGCTTCTCCCTCTCCTGCTCAGAGGTATTGTGTTTTAAAGTCAACTCATGGAGTTGCTTATTCAGCGACTCCATGGGTTCACTGCAGGTATTGTCTCTGGAAGTCATTTCGAGGTTATGGTTAGGGGGCAGTTGCGGGCTGTCCTAAAGTTTATTTTATGGATTTCTGACCCTTGATAACGTTGTGGCTCATGACATCACGCGCCACGTGACATCACGCCCTCGTAGCCCCGCCCCCATCCGCTCAGAATCAGCCGATGTCTGCCCTGTACTTGGCTGCCTGACATTCCTGCGCGTTTCATTCCTAAAATTAATGTTATTGCGAGAACGGAAGAATTTGATTTATTTTCATTTTATTTTATTACCATGATCTGATCTCCTGCAGGAAGGTACAGCACACATGGACACAAAGGTGTTAACTCATGATGTCACCAGCGGGAGAATATACAGGTACGACACCAGTGACGGCTGGCCCATAGGGGGCGCTGGGGCGCCGGTCGCCTGATGCCGACCGGTGCCGTGGCCGACTGGCACCGCGGTAGGAGTAGTAACATGGAAGGGCAAGCCAGTAATTTCGCCTAGGGCAGCAACATAGGCAGAACCGCCATTGACACACACACAGGGAGAGACAGACACACACATACAGACAGACAGAGAGAGAGCCACACACACCCACCCACACACACACACACACACAGAGAGGGAGAGTGAGAGAGAGACAGACACACACACACACACACACACACACACACAGACAGACAGACAGACAGACAGACAGAGAGAGAGACACACACACCCATACACCCACACACACAGAGAGAGAGAGTGAGAGAGAGTGTGTGAGAGTGTGTGTGAGAGAGAGAGAGAGAGAGGGAGAGAGAGAGAGAGAGACAGACAGACACACACACACACAGATACATTCAATATTTTACATTAAAGTGTATTTTATGTTCTGTTGGCAGAGTGTAGTTGTGGAGACTGTTTTGTTGTGTTTGTGACATGCACTGACAAATTTTGCTGCTTCTTTGGCACTGATGCTGTTTTCTTCAAGCAAATGTTGCATTTTTTTCTTGATCAGATAGGGTAAATCATCTGATTATGTTTTAATTTTTTAAAAGAACTTTGCTGTAAACTCACTCACTCACTCACACTGCTGATTTGAATAGATTCAGCTGAAATGCCTTTCTGTAAATTTATCTCATTATTGTATTGTATTGTATAGTATTTGATAGCATGAAGTCTAATATAGCTGTAAATTGTTATTTTATCTTTGAAATTGTTGATTTTGAGAAGGAAATTAAATATTATTGTGGAACTGTTAGTAATTTTCCAACTGTTCATTTGAATGCTTATACTAGATTAGGCAGGGAAATGTGTTGGCACACCAGCCCCACCAACAATTTTTTTCACCAGCCGCCACTGTACGGCATACATTGACACAAAGGTGTTAACTCATGACGTCATCGGCGGGAGAATATACAGGTCGGCATACATAGACACAAAGGTGTTAACTCATGACGTCATCAGCGGGAGAATATACAGGTCGGCACACATAGACACAAAGGTCTTAACTCATGACGTCACCAGCGGGAGAATATACATAAGCGCTTGTGTCAGTAGTAAACAGCGGCATGGCGCATGTATCGTACTGCAGGGCGAAGAGAAAGGTTGGACAGCAGCATGTAACAATGGATGGCTTGTAATTAGTGGTGCAACGGATCATCGTTGATCCGAGATCCGTACGGATCCCTCTCCACGATCCGGCACGCGCGTGGTCCGCGGATTGGTTGATGAAAAAAAAAGTTGTGCGCGTTCACGTGAAGGGAGCATGCGCAATCCACACTGGTCAAGCGCTGCAGTAATCATGGCTAGCGGAGGAGCAGAGGAACTTGAAAAAGCTCCTGCATCATTTAAGTCGCATGTATGGGAGCATTTTGGCTTCCCTGTAACATACAATGATGATGGAAAAAGGATGGTGGACAACAGTGGCGGTTCTGCCTATGTTGCCGCCCTAGGCCAAATTACTGGCTTGTGCCCTTCCATGTTAGACTCCTACCGCGGCACCGGCCGCCCACCCGGTCAGGTCTGCCGGATCTGACAGGTAAGACCCCTCCATCCATAAATTTTGAATAATATATTATTATTCAATGAAAGCACAATGCAAGCGGTGCTAATTATAAGTGTAAAATGGTGTGTTTTTAAGTGTTAAAATGTTATGACCCCCCCATGCCTCACAGTGGTTTGGTCCGCATCCTGCTGCCGGCAGAGCGGCAGCCGGCAGCTCGGTAACTTTCAGTCCGTCAGCCTGAGAGGCAGCAGCCTGATGAGAACTAGCAAGAAAACCTCCTCAAGTGAAAGCCAGTGAGTCATTTATCACAACACCTGTTCACCAAGCACAAGGCTGAAAAGCGATATTTTTCCCTGCTTGGTCCAAAACCTGCCTCTTTCAGCTCACTGTTTAAGCTAATAGCTAACTTTGTTTACAAGCTAAGGAGAGAGGACAGACCACAGGAGGAGCAAATACTGAGCTCTTTATTCTTTCAAAAAGTCTGTCAGGATATTAATGTCAGAAATAGTTCATATTTTACTGATATTTTCAGTTTGTCTCTAGATAGATATCTATTTTTTGCATTTTAAACCATTATTTTGTGCCATTGTTTCATTTCATTTTCTTATTTAATCTAAAAGGGACAGTGCACAGCTCAAACATATACTGTATGTCACTATTTGATGCCATATCTTGCTTTGTTTTTGTTGACACTACAATAAATCTGTTTTTTGAAGAACAGTTTGATGTAGTTGGATTATTCAAGGTATTTTCTCTAGTTTTAGAGCTTATTTTGAGTTTCTAGTTCTTGTAAAGCTACTTTGATGGACTGTAGTGGAAATAGAACAGTGAGTAAAGAAATTTGGTTAGAAGATTACTGCTTTTAATATCATTATTTAAAACATATGAACATGCTGAGGGTTCAGCACTGTATACGGGAAATTTCAAAGGAGCATAAGAGAGAAAGAGGGAGGTACAGTCATGCCAGACAGCCAATTTTTTATGTCCCCCCCCAAGAATTACTCTCTGAAATTTTGCTGTTTATTGTGGACTTTTATGTATGAATGAATATCTGTGTGCTTATTTGTATTATTTTACTGTTTCAGGTTGTTACACGTGAAGCACATTAGGTTCTCTCTGTTCAGAAAATGTGCCATTCAAATCAAGTTTTACTTCTAATTAATAAAGCAGACTTGCCTGTAACCAACCAAACAGCAAATTAAGTTGTTTTTCACCTGCTCTTGCAAAACGACTGGCAGAAAAAATTCTGATTCTTTTTAGAAATAGTGGGATAAATGAAATACTTTGATGACAAAATGATTAGACATTTTTGTAACTGGGTCCTAAATTTTAGAGACACTGTGATGAACCTGAAATGACAGTTAAGTTTATTTAAAGGAAAGTCACAATGCAGCATTACAGTTCCATGCAGACTAGCCTGACTCAGTTCAAGAACTGTTTTTCAGCAGGTTCCTATGATAAAACAATACATCAAATTCATTAAGTGCATAATAAACATAGAAGAGAACAGATGGGCATAGGGTTGGGTATACAATAAGAGGCAGTACATAGTTTAGGCCTGTGTTGTGATTTACGGCCAACTGAACTTCACCTTTACCCATCCAGAGACATTTATAACCAAAACTTAATGTCTACACACACATACCCATGCACAAACACACACTCACACACACAAGCACACACACACACACACACACACACACACACACGGACAAACAAACAAACACATATGCACATTACACTCATCCATCCAATGAATGTACATACATACATAGCTCATACATACAATATATTATCTATGCATACGGTCTACATATACTAAAATCCCTGTACATATCACAGACATACCTACATACATACATATGTAAATACATACATGGATATATATATAGCCATACTATTTTAGAGATCCACCAAACTTGAGCTCTTTGATAACCACGGGTGAGCATCAGTTTTTAATTGCTAGTGGGTGCAAGTTTTGTTTATTGCTAGAAAATATGTGTAGTGCCGTTTAAATTGTGTGACGGAGGTGGCCGATCTGATATGTAGGGGTATTTCGTTCCAAGTCATAACAGATGTGCGGATAAATGAATGACGATACCAACAATACTCTTATCAGGATGATAAACACAAGGCAAATGATCACTTACATCGGGGATGAAGGGAGCCTGCAGCATGCCGGCCTCCAGCCTCTTGAAGTTGATGGAGCTGAAGATGGGATGACCTTTGACCTCTGAAGCTCCACCTCCTTGGCAGCCCAGCCTCTCGGTGGGGTCTTTGGCCAGCAGCTGGGAGGGGCAGACATATACAGAGGGGTTAAAACCACAGCAAGAAAGCAAATATGAGAAATATGAGTAAAGTTAGTGGCATTTTTTCTCACACTGAGACACATTGTGAAGATAGTTCTGAGCGTATGTGATGGACTTTAATAAGCCGCTTCACTTTCCAAAGATAACAAACGGGTGAATTATTCCTTGTGTTTTTAAATGTCAGCTCAACAAATGAGACCCATAAATGCTACTAAACTCTATTCTACCTGCTCCTCCACCTGTGATAGTTTTGACAGGCTTCAAATGAACACTGATGTCAATTTTCTCACATTCACCACCCATGTAGTTGTTGCTCTTCAGCGATCAAAGGCATTTCTGGTGCCTTAAAAAAAAAAAAAAACAGAAAGAAATCTGTGCTGCCTGGTGGTATTCTGTGCTCTATGTATTCTAGGAAACTGCTTTCAGTAGCAATTATGTCATCAGTAGCAATTATGTATCAAAGCCACACAAAGGCCCAGCGTGGGCAGGCGTGAAGAAAGTGAAGGACGGTTGTGTGACGGCTCCACCACAACAAAAAGCCTCCAGCTGTTTGTGGCAGCTCCGCCGACATGACGACACTCCATCACGCTGCTGCACGTCGGACTGAAAATCTGCTGATGTGACGACTACAGACTCAACCGATCCAAACTGGAAGAGGAGCGAGGCTACGTTGATCAGCTAAACGATGCACCGGTGAAGTAAAGAGTTGGAGAGATTTATCGATAATGAAAACAATCCACTGATTCTTGGGAATTTGGATAAAACAGGTTTTAATTTTGAAAAAAAAAAAAAGTGTGTTAAATTACAAAATCTGAAGGTATATCATTATAGGCCAAGGTCTTGGCTGTTCAGCAATGTACCGGTGCAACCTCCTCATTTTGTATTTTTTTCATAAAATAGGTTTTTCCAGTTATTAGGCTACTTTGTTTTTGTCAACACTGTCACCGTAATGTTTTTTTTTTTAATTTGAAAAACATATTTTTGTATTAAAGAGACTATTACTTTAATAACTCAACAGCACCAAAGAAACATATTGTAAGCATATTCATTTAAAACCAATATAACTGCCTCTGACGGTGGTGACACTAATCTGACGGTGGTGACAGTGGCCTCATTAAAACATACATTTCCAAAATTTATACCACTCAAGTCAATGGCTTAGTTTTTAATACATATTATGATGTACTCTTTCATGTGGTAAAGATATTAATCAATGAAATTATTACTTTTTGTTGTTTTAATCAAGTTGAAATGATTATCTCCTATCCGAGGACAACTGGTTTTGTAGGCCATAAGCCAACATATAATCATTAAATTAATACAAATTAAAAATAAACCTATAAAAGAACCTTACAAATGTACAAAGGACCCCCTGATTATGCCCTTGATTCTTTTTATTCATTAAAATGTTGTAAATTTCCAGCAGAAATAGCATTTTTCTTAGTGGGACATGATTTATCCACATTCTCAAGAATCAGTCAATCATTACTTGCAGCCCCCACAAACTGAGACCACAAACGGAAAAGTTCACAGACCTGGCAGCCACTCAGACAGACGACAGCAACAACCACCAACCATTTTACAGAGCGACCTGGCGTCCTCTGAGAACTTGCTGGAATATTCCTCCTCCACGTCCCTGACCAGCCGCTCCACCTCCTCCCTCTTGATCTTCTTCTTCCTCTGCTGGAAGGGCGACTGGCCCTCGATCATCTCGTACAGCAGGCAGCCCAGCGCCCACCAGTCGGGGCTCAAGGTGTAGCGCTCGTTTTTTACCACCTCTGGAGCTGCGGGAGACGGGGACAGCATTCTCATCACAATGCACTTTTTTTTTTTTTTTTGACAATTCTAATACACACTAATACACATCCTCTTACTCTCCACGTCTGAGTAACTGTAACTGATCCAGTTTCTCCTCAGGGATCAATAAAGCATCTCTGATTCTGATTCACTGTTATGTGAAGATGAGTGAAAATCCTGTGAAATGTGAAACTTGAGTGGACTGACGCATTTTCCCATGTGTGGCTGTGTATCCATCAGCTCTTTCCAAAATCAATGACATCAATACCCAAAGAAATCCACAGGGGACAGGACTTTTGTCCGGAGCTATTTCCTGACGAAGAACACCGGCTAACTGTATCCACCAGTCCCAAATTTATACTCGCTGGGTGTGAATAGATACAGTGTTCTCTGGCAGGAAATACTTCCCAAAAAAACCCTTCATCCCTGAGGGATGTAAAATTATGTTGGATATCTGTGTCATTTTTTTTTTTTTTTGGAAAGAACTGCTGAAGTTGACCTTTTCACCTCCATTTTTACCCCTCCAGCTCCGTTGTATTGGGGTTAAGGGAGACAGATTGGGAAGCCTTGACAAATCCCACAGAAACTATGTGGATAAACGGATTGCACTCGGGGGAAAGTGGGAAAATATTTTTATGTTGTATTTTATTGAGAGAACAGTTCATTTAAAAAGGTCTTAAGCTTGGACGCGTGTCTGTCACTGATGTTTGGAGGCATTCTTAGGTATAAAACATAATTCAGAGGCATGGGTGTGGACACAGAAGGCAGAAGTACACACACACACACACACACACACACACACAAGGAAAAAAAGATGGTGTAATAAAGTTACCCATGTATCCTACGGTCCCCACCCGTCCCTTGATGGTTTGTCCGTCTGGTACATGAACTGCTAGACCCAGGTCTGATATCCTGATGTGTCCTACACACACACACATACACACAACACACACACACACAAAGGAATGGGTACATACAGAAAATGTTAAGTTGTGTTTAAGTTGTGAAATAAAATGACAACTATGTTAAAAGGAACTTTAAGAACAATATTTTGGGATAGTTCTCCATAAGTGGCGCACACACACACACACACACGCATTCACACACATCCTGTACACATTTGTTACTACACATTTTAATCATTAATGCCATTGTCATGATTTTATGTCGTTCGATGCAATCCTTTTTTTCTCCTATTATTATTCTACTGCTGTTATTCTAAATATCTTTGTGTAAATCATTCTAAAATTCTGTTTTTCTGTGTGTTTGTCAGTATGAGGACAAACACGCCCACATGCAAAAGCACACAAGCACGGATGATCACCCAGAGCCTCCACAGCTCACTGTCATATGACATGCCACATACAGAGCTTACAGCACAGATATGAAGACAGACAACCGAGGACAAGCAGAGCCATTCATCTGCGATCACGTCGCGCCTGGTGAGGAGTCCAGGGTGAAAACACTGCGGTGGATATCTTGTGATTTATGAAAAAGGCTGACACATTTGCAGCATCACGCCCCACGGCAGCCTCAGACAGTGATCGATCGATCCAAGTTATGATAGAAGAGAGTTTAGTGTTTGATCTGAAGCATTTCTGAGAACACAGCACAGCGCAGCACGATGACGGCTGGAGGGAAACCTTTTTGCGTTGTTTGCCCAAAACAGTAGTGACGTCACAACTGGTGCTCACAGTCGGGGCCGTGTTGAAGAGGGGGCTAGTGTGGACCTGAGGCGGATCTACGGGTGGGCCTGGATGGGCGTAGGCCCACCCAGATTGACAGCTTGCCCACCCTATCAGATTCAAGACCAAAAAATAACGAACTAAATAAATAAATGTTTTAATGTCCTTTTTCCAACGTTTATTTTATGCTCGTTTACAAATATGCAAACAGGTATATAGGCTAGACAGCAAAAACAAAAAAGGAAGAAAAAAAAATACGTTGCGTTACAATCTGACACTGTTGTCATTTGAAAGAGAACTAATTGACAGGACAGATTATGATGACATAATTAACCTTTTCAACGCAAGGCCAAGAAGACTCCGCCTTGTGCAACATAGCAGCAGGTAAGCCAGTGTTTATTTATTTATTTTTGTTTTGGCCCGCCGTGGCATTTTATGATTTCTGTGGTTCCGTGGTTTCAGTAACATTCATTTGTCTGTTTATGTTGTCATAACGAGGATTATGCCGTGGTGGATTCATCACTGTCTGTCATCTGACTGGCTCACTGATATGTCTGTAGTATTATGAAATGAGTAGCCTACTAGGAAATTGCATACCAAAATTTATTACGGGCCCGAGAGTTTTTTTTTTTTTTCTTTCATCATATCATTTTATACATGTCTATCTAAAAAAATAAACAAAATGAAATAACAGGCTCATCCAGAATTCGCTATGTTCTGTATCCGCCACTGGTGTGGACCATGTACACTGAAATGTGTGGTTCCCCCCACCCCCATATCATTTCCAGTTGCTTGCAACCAAGCTCAGATAAATTATAAATATCTTCTTCTCACTTTTCACTATCCCAAGTGGAAGTCCATTCAGTTTTCGACAGTCTGAGATGCTGTTGCCCAGCTCCAGTAGATGTTGAGGTGAAATATGCCAAATTTCTGAGACTGTTACTGGTAATGCACAGACAGAGAATCGAAAACAGTACTGCCGAGTAGGTGCAATAACTTTCACTGACACAATACACAATACATCTCCTCTTTATCCTGCTAATCTACTGTCATTCTATTATTTTCTTCCAAGTTGTGTTCTGTTGTCATTTAGATTCTGCTCACCTGTGCACTTTTGTTGTTTTGTTTGCTGGTGTTAAATGTATTTTTCTTGCCTTGCTTTTTAAATGAGTGGTATATTTTATTTAAGTCCAACAGTCTGCAACAACACCTTGACCCCAGCGGAGACATTTCCACATGTATCCCCTTTCAGTGTTTCCATATGGCTGGGCTACAGGTAGAAGCTCAGACAGGTTTTGGTTTGCAGAGCAGCTCTCCATGTGTTCCCTGGAGTTCATGGTGGTTTCCTCTCTGTTCAGTGTTTCCGTGGAGTCGGGGCTCCCTCTTGTGACTCTCAGCAGAAGTGAAAGGTTCATAGCGGAGCTTGATGCCAGATACAAGGCAAAACCTTCTGATTAACATTAAGAGGAATGTCAGCCTAGAAAACCCAGGCAAACATGCCTGACTGCAAATATGGAAGTACACTCTTTTTTTTGTTCACTCAGTGGAGGATTCTATTCAGTTTTGCAGTAGGAATAACAAATAACAGCAGCAGCCACCAAAAAAAGTCTCCCATTCTGTGATACTGTTATTTGTTGCTTATTAGGCATAAGCAACAAAAACAACAATAATGATGATAATAACATTAATAATAATAATAACCATGTGCAGAAGAAGAAGAAGCAGAAGAAGAAGAAGAAGAAGAAGGCAGTCAGAATAAAAACATAGCCACACAAAAAAGGAACAAGTCAGCATAAAATTTAGCAGTTAAAAGCACATGGTTTTTGAGGGGTTTTTTTTAAACAAAAGGAAAATGAGCTTGCCATCTGCATGTCTTCAAGTAATTTATGCCTAAAATAGAGGTTTGATTTAAAGTCAATTCCAAATTCAAAGCATTAATCAATACGCTTACTTCCCTTACGATCCTTGATGGATGCTAATGACTCAACAGGAACGAGACAAAACCAAGATGCCCGCTGACACCCTGAGGGAGAGCGTGCATGTTTAATGATGACGGCTTCTCAGTGTATTTCATAAGAACAGTTGCACTTCCCTTTTTAAATGCAGCTTTGACTGGGCACTTTTTCATTTGCAAGGAGACGGAGGCCGTTCTGCAGGAAAACAGCAGAGCGGCAAAAAGTGCTCTGAGCTACAGCGCTGCACACCTCGGGGACTTAACAGGACATGAGACTTGCACGGGGTCCCGTAGGAGATCTCACACTACGCTGCTGCACATAAAGAGATAAAAGTTCCCCAGTGCTTCTCTAACACCGAGCTGTAATCCATCACCCTGAAGGCTGGTAACACTGCTGCATTTTTGCAAATTAAACTTCAGCTAAATGGTCAAAACGCAAAGCGCATAAAGCAAATAAATATATAAATAAATTCAAAGCTTTTTTTTGAGAGCATTAGTCGACTGAAATATTTAAGATGCTGCACCGTTTGACAAGTGGCCCACTTCTGAATGGCACAGCCTTATGAAAAACCGAGACCAATATTAACAATGAATGCCCTCGTGATACAGTCGAGCTCTTTGGATAAAAGCATCCATCAAAAGGCTTACGTCATAAGACACTGGTGAGAGGAAGACTCCCAGGCGTGAGAGACGCAGCGAGGCAAGACAGACCGCGAGAAATGAAAGTATTGATTTGCAGACAGCAGCTGGTCACCATTACTCTCTGCTAATGATGCCGCCGCGGCCGTTAATGGCATTCAGACAAGCTTCGGTTTGAGAGACGGGACTTTACTGTCAATGCTGCTACTCACCGTGGTCGTCCAGCAGGATGTTCTCTGGCTTCAGGTCCCTGGGCGAGAGAGAGGGAGAGAAACAGAGAGAGAGAGAGAGAGAGAGATGCTAGATGAGCAGTTGAGTAGGAAAACAGGAACTTTATCTTGTGACCTATTAACCTCACTTTGTATGTCAAAAACCCAAATCTATCTCCACAACCCACAGCACTGATATCTAATGCAGCTGGATTAAACCCAGAGGTGATACACCAATACATAATCTATCAGATGTTTGGCCATTAGCAGAGTAAAGCTGGTCATTAGTAAAACATAATTCTAAAATCTAATCTAAAATTGAAATCTGACACTGAAAGTCATGTGGCACATGTCAGAAATCTATGCAAACCAAATTGATCGTGTGGTGATATATTGTAATGCATCTCTGCTGTTAGAGGTAGGCCTAGGTTCACTGCAAAAACGCAAAATCTTACCAAGATTATTTGTCTTATTTCAAGTCAAAAATGTCTTATTTCTAGTCAAAATATCTCATTACACTTAAAATAAGACATGATCACCTCGGAAGTAACTTGTTTTTAGACAATTTTCACTTGTTTCAAGTGAAAATTCACTTGAAACAAGTGAAAATTTGCTTGTTTCATTGGCAAAATTTGCCAGTGGAAAAAGTGAAAATTCACTTGAAATAAGTGAAAATTAGCTAGAAACAAGAAACAAATTTTGCCAATGAAACAAGAGACAATTGTCTAAAAACAAGTTACTTCTGAGGTGATCATGTCTTATTTTAAGTGTAATGAGATATTTTGACTAGGAATAAAACATTTTTGACTTGAAATAAGAATAATAGTCTTGGTAAGATTTTGAGATTTTGCAGTGTTTGATTGGACAGTTAACTAATGATTGACAGATGACAGATCCAATAGCCTGCTACATATTTTTGTGAACGCCCTGTGTTTCCTGTAGTAAAAAGCAGCAAGGAAATCACAATTTGACTGTGTCAGGCTACAGAAATCCTGCATGGTGATGCCAGTAAATGGCACACAGCTTGCATTGTTCACCAACCTGGCCAGGCTGGTGACGAGAGTGGTTAAAGATTTAATGCTGGTGAGTCCAGCTTTCTGTAGACCAAATTTCATTTTGGTTTGACTTGGTAGTCTTTGCTCCAGCCACACTTCATTATGAAAACCAATAAGCTGGGTGTATTTTTACATAAAACAATCTTGCAGTTCAGTTGTGCCCAGTGCAGCTTTAAAAAGACACTTTGCCCAAAACACAGTGCTATCTATCCATCCAGATAGTTTCTGTGTGACTTGGCAAAGTCAGGATCTATTTCCTGCCAATCCCCATGAGATGTGGATTATGTCAGGTATCATTGTTTATGGAGACTGTTTACAGTTTTTTTACAGGTAAATGTATGATGGTTTGAGTTCCAAACACCCTGCCCAACTGTGATGGGGTGCTGGGAGACAGTGAAGGTCAGGGAAAATCTGAAACCTCACCAAGTCATGAAACTATCTGGATGGATAGATTGTACAAGGGGCAAGTGGGAAAATATATTCGTTTTGTATTTTGTATTTTGGTTGTTTTGTATTTTAACTTCTGGAGGCCTCTATTTTCCATGTGATCACTACAGGACTTTTCAGTAATCTAAAGATTGCCCAACACCACAGCCTTTTGACATGAGAAGCTAAGAAGCATTCCAACCTCCTCTCTGATTTCAAAACAAGTCTATTTCTGTAGCGTCACTGCCTGCTGACCTGTAGACAATCCTCTCTCGGTGCAGGTCCTCCAGGCCGCAGCAGATCTCCGCCGAGTAGAAGACGGCTCTCTTCTCGTCGAAGCCTGCCTCTCCCATGTGGTAGATGTGAAACTTCAGGTCCCCTCCATTCATCAATGTCAGCACAAGGCACAGGGCATCCTTCGTCTCGTAAGCGTACGCTAAACTTACCTACAAACACAGCAGCAGAGTAAAGACGAGTGATCAATTAAAGGAAAAACCAACATAAAGTGTGTTGGTAAGGTGTTGGGCCACCAAAAACCACCAGAACAGCTTCAATGCTCCTTGGCATAGATCCTCCAAATCTCTGGAACGCCACTTGATGGATGGAGCTCCACTCTTCCAACAGATATTCCCTTTTTTGGTGTTTGGATGACGGTGGTAGATTCCAAAATCTCCCTCAGGTCTTCAACTGAGTTGAGATATGGTGGCTGCCAAGGCCATAGCAAATAATTTACATCATTTTCATCCTCATCAAAGCATTCAGTGAGCCCTCATGCCCTGTGGACAGGGGCTTTGTCAGACCACTCCAATCACAAGAGAAACCTTTCATCAGAGGATAAAGGGGATCACATACAATAACCTTGCATTGATCTGCAGTGAGCCCTCCCTCTACGGGACAAAGTGGAGCTAACCCATGCCAGGAAAATCCTCCCCACAGCTTAACAGAGCCAGTGGACCTCCTAACCGTATAGGGTTAGGGGTTAGGGGTTCAGGCCTGTATCGTTCCATAAACTTGCAGAATCAATGCAAAGGTGCGTTGAAGCTGTTGAAACTTTTTAAGACACTTTAAATGATGGTGTTTTTTTTTTACCTTTAACTTGTCACCCATCTGTATCTAGGTTGTCTAAAGAGACAACAGAGGGTAAGCGGCTGCGCAGCGGGTCATTACTATGGATTGGACAGGTGCTCTTTAGAAGAGGATGTTGTTTGAAACCGAGAAATACTCCTCACACTGCAAAAAGTCAAAATCTTACCAAGAGTATTTGTCTTATTTCAAGTAAAACTGTCTTATTTCTAGTCAAAATATCTCATTACACTTAAAATAAGACATGATCAGCTCAGAAATAACTTGTCTTTAGACAATTTTCACTTGTTTCAAGTGAAAATTTACTTGAAACAAGTTAAAATTTGCTAGAAACAAGAAACATATTCTGCCAAGTGAACAAGCAAATTTTTACTTGTGACACAAGTGAACAAGTAAAAAAAAAAAGTTTCTTGTTTCTAGCAAATTTTAACTTGTTTCAAGTAAATTTTCACTTGAAACAGGTGAAAATTGTCTAAAGACAAGTTATTTCTGAGCTGATCATGTCTTATTTTAAGTGTAATGAGATATTTTGACTTGAAATAAGACAAATAATCTTGGTAAGATTTGACTTTTTGCAGTGCAGAGTTGCACAGACAAGGTCATCAAAGAGGGAAACCCCACCCGCCTATTTTCAAGATGGATTATTTTTATTCTATTTTGATGTGTCATCTCATCATCAACACCAAACAACCAAATGGGCCCAGAAGGACTAGACACACCAGTTGCGTTTCAGTGTCATCATCCTGTTGCTTGCATGTTCCCACAATGAAAAGGAATTACTCATAAACCCCTGATTTTATTTTTCTTTAAATGATATTTTGAACAAAATTGTCCGCTTGTGTATTTTTACATGAGAAACCAAGAGGAAGTGCGTGTGGGAAATGGGAATGTTTTTTTAAGTCCACTGTCCGCCTGGGAGCCTGCGGCAGCTTACTGATAGGTGTCCAAATCAAATACGTTCATCTGGCATGGAGTCAAACCAAACTAGAGGCCGACCCTGTTGTTGTCTTTTAATTATTGAGGTTGCTAATGTTGCACGCAGTTCAGGTCAGACTGAAATACACAGAGCTGCCTTAGGAACAAACATACAAAAGATTTCCCACCATAAATGCTCTATATGTCCATTTTTGAAGAGGGAAATGCCTGTACCTGATGTGTCCTGGTCCACGTGTTCAGAAGAGACATGAATACACCCTCGAAAATGTGGTTTGTTTCTTACTGTTGAGCTGAAGAGGGCTAGTTATCTGTCTTATACTCTGATGCTTACTGAATTGGATTTTCATCCCAGCAATGATTTGACTCAGTTGGTGTCTCTTCATTTCCGAATGGTAGATATCTATTTTTGCAATAGAACCCTTCCAATTTAAATGCAAATTGAAAACAGAAAAGCCAACAGACTTTTTAAAGTTCCAAATCTTAAAAGGGAAAAAAAAAAAAAAAAAAAAAACGTAATTACTCTTGCTGCTTTCTAAGTTTTATTAAACTGCCTTCATAAAATATTTCTACATTTTGGAAACGTTAATTCTGTTCCCATGTGACAACTTACTCAAATCAGAGTGAACGAGTTGGTTGGTAGCATAATAATAATAATTATGATGATGATGATGATGATGATGATGATTATTATTATTCATGATCATTTAAATAGCTGTTTTAAGTTTTTTTTTTTAAGGTAAAAGCTATTTATGTTTATTAAAAAGGCGCTAAGAAAAGTTGTATAAGTTATATAAGTTTATTTACTTTTTATATTCATCACTTGTTTACAAAGCAGTTTATAGTATTTTCACTGATAAATCTACAAGATAACCTTATCATACCTTATCATCAATATCATACGCATGCATTAGGAAGCCTCAATCTTAACTCAAGCGCTTAAGGAAGGATCGTGGTTCTTTTGGCCATGAAGAGGAGGAGAGAAAAAACGTCTGTTCAAGGTATGATGATGTGATCTGATTGTTCTTTTTTTTGTTTCTGATGAAAAAAGTGACATTTGTGACCTCGGGATTATTCATTAAGCACACGTTTTAACAATGAATTCAACTGCAATTCAGAGTTTAACTCCCAGTCAAAGACATAGTTGAGATCAGCTGGAGATCATGTGATATGTTCTGTCCAAATTCTCTGCACTTTCTGATCATTACTGGATTAAACTGAACAAATCTGACAATATTCCAGGAGGCCATGGCTTCATATCTGTTCACTGAGAATACTTGATGTTGTGATGCTATTTTATGCAGGTTTGATTTAGTGAAGACTGAAGAATGTGAAGCATCCCTGAGCAACATCCTGAACACCTACGTTGTTCACTCGCGGTAATTCTCACTGGATGAGAGTGTCGAAAGGAGAGGATAAATACTTAGTGAGGAGCAGCAGAAATGACTTCATTGTTTCTTGTTTGTTTGGATTCCCATTAGTTGCTCTGTTCTTGTCCCATGGATTGATTTAGTAAAGGAGGCTGACTGGTGGTCAAATGATCCAGTCATACTGAACTCCATCTGGACAGTGCGGTTTTAAATGTAGCAGCTTGAAATCATTATGTTGTATTGCATGTATGCATAACTCTGTTCAGCACAATTATTATAGACTGTGCCTATTTTTAGGATGAGATACAATACCAGTTATTGATCCGAGGGATGTTCAGTTTGCCAGTGCAGAAAACAAGCAGAGCGTCCCACGCAGCAGCAAACACAACACAGTGCAACAGGTTTTCTGTATGCTGAACAGACGATTCTTATAACAGCTTTACTGTTGACCCAGGTCTGTTTCACTAAGAGGCAGGGTCACTTTTTTTTATATGCATTATGATTACATTTACAACACACATTTTTTTGTGCCTTAGTTGATTCGTGGTCCTTAAATGCTTTCACAAGCATTTCAACACACGAAATCTGACATCGATCTAGCATCACTGATCTGACATGTAAATATATCATTTCAGTTTAACTGATTTAATTTCAATTGGGTTTTTTTTTTTATTTTTTGCTGATTTTTTTCCTTGCCTTTTCCCCCTATGTTTCTGAAAGAAATTGATTGAACTTGCTCAAAAGTCAAAAGGTTAATTTAACTGCTTCCAGTTTTAAGTATTTTGTCCCATGACAAATGAATTTACCAGCCCCTTATCTGAGACATAAGCTCTGCAAAGTGAGCACACTGTAGTCATGTTTTGTTCTCTTCCTCACTCATCCTTTTGCCACGTTTGATTAAATAATCTTCTCTTCTTCTGCATTTCTACTTTGTTGTCATTATTTGCTGTTATTGTAGCTTTAGTGAGCCTTTATGGGTCTTCATCACCTTTGAACTGCAGACAGTTTCATTTAAAAAAAAAAAAAAAAAAAAAAAAGTCACTGCCACTGCAAATATTTAACTGCATTTGAGCAGGTGGCAGGTGCAAATTTGCCATCCTGCAAGAGAGACATGATTTTTTGTTTGTTTGTTTGTTTGTTTCAATATTATTTATTTATTTGTCAGAAGGAATAAGAAGAAAAAAAATTGTACAGTGTAAATGTAGTCATGTTTTATGGAAGCTACCAGCACAGTTGCAGCATCAGTCTGTTCAGCCAACCACACTGCCCAAACCACTCATTCAATAAACCTGGATGCTTACGACAAATCTGCTGTTGACTTTCTCCAGGATCTGTTTCTCGTTCAGGGCCATGGACTCTCCTTTCCTCTTCTTTATCCTCTTCTTCTCCAGCTTCTTGCAGGCGTACATTTTCCCCGTGGCTCGTACCTGGCACGCACACACCTGCAGGGTGAAAGCAAAGGAGAGCAACAGAGAGAGTTAGGTTTCTTCTTTCTGACGTAAATGTGATGCACGATGAACTCTGCAACGTACCACCACAAAGTACTGCATTTTAGCTAAATTAGTTCTTTTTGTTTGTTGCAAGGCAGCTAAATTGAATCAAGTGCCATGAAGTGAACTTCAGAGACAGAAAATGAGACAGGCAGGCAGACGGCACATGCATCGCTAAACCTGCTGGACACAAGTCTGCTTTATAAAACTCATGACTCAAGTAACACAATAACTAATGTTCATTCTTGATGCCACTTAACAATACACAACTGTAAAGCTGCTCTCCGAGCCACTGTCTAATAATGCACAAATTGTTTTGTCAACGTCCACCTTGTGACTTCACATTTCCAACAGTAATAGGAACCTGCAGCCCTGCAGCAAGTCGACAGTTTTAGAAACAAATGAATTATCAAACAGGAGACAGGACAACAAATCAGGACATCAACAGAGCTTCAATTGAAAGAGTCATCCACACTTGGATTTTCTTACGCTGTAATACACAGCATCAAAATAGGCAATATGGGCCCATACATGAAGAGGCATTGTTGATACCTGTTTTTAATTGTTAATAAGTGTTTTTCAGGGGAGGGGGGAAATTGTACTTATGCCTGCTGACTAAAGATACCATAGGCTGCAGTGTACTCAGTTGGCTAAGCTTGGCACAAATAAATCATGGAAACTAGAAATTAAAACTATCTAGAGTGTCAAATGGAGCCTAATAGAGCAGTCATCTGTAGTCACTTGGCACTTGACAAGTTTTAGTAAAGAAAAAAAAAACAATGCAACTGTAGGGGATTAAAATTTTAATTAAGGAGCATGAGCCATGGAATTATCAGAAACTGTCCATCCCTGGTTTGAAGACTCTTTCAGCCCCATCCTCAGTGTTAAAATCTATGTTTTTATTCAAACAAGGTTAAAAGGTTTTCTTGAGTCAAGGGTCATTTTCTTGATCCTAGTGGGCTGATCTGCCTTATGCTGCCTTGTTTCAACACATTTATACTTAATACCAGAAAAAACAAGATTTCAATACCAAATATGAGACTGAATGACTTGTTAAAATTAACATTTTTCCAGTTATATTTGATAGTTGTTATCTTGGTACTTTGATATTGACTCCTGCTCTGAGGATCTAGTAATTTTGTTAGTTTATCATCTGTTGACGTGCAGCAAAACGTATGAATCCAACTCCTTCCGTTCATTAAACATGATCTATCTGACAGCACCTGTCCCATTTTGCAACACTTGGGGATGATGCATTTTGCCACTATGTCTCAGTGTCAATAAAATTATACTGACTGGCCTGATGGGGCGCTGAAAGGCCATTACTGCTCAGCCACTGGTCTGATCATGATCTTGATACTGACTGGCTGTATTTTTCATGCGTTTGGACAGCTTTCACTTGCACATCTGCCCTCAGTCTAAGTAAACGTAACAAAGTGGTGACACTCACCTCTCCAAAACCTCCTTTCCCTAACACTCTGTACTGTCGGAATGTGTTTTTTGTCACCGGTTGCCTGTTGGACACAAAGAGAAACATTTACTCGCACTTAAGATACACATAATGATGGCTTTAAAGGTCTGAGAAAACAAGGGATATCAATTCAATCATGTGACACAAACAGAGCAAAATACAACATACCATGTCTCCACCTATAAACCTTACATTGGCAGGGAGCCAGCAGCTGAGTGTAGTGGGATATGATGTCGCTTAGTGTAAAGTATGAGGCGCAAATATTTCACCTCTAAAAATATGAAACCTACAAGTCATTTTACTACAATAACCTCCAAAAATGCGCTTTCATCCAAGATGCTCCTGCACACCATCAGGCCCTTTCATCTTATTAGGAGGGTCCCACAATTAGAGCCACGTACACTCAACCATCAATTTTAAATTCTAGTGAAATGAAACTATTTTCTTTAGGCCCCTCAAGGCCTCCTCCTGGAGCCTCCAGAACTCCACTTTGAAAAGCAGCGTGCTGTGCAATCTCTCACTCTGTAGGCCATGACCCAAATCTGGCCAGAGGCCTGTTTGTGACAGGCCCAGCTGCCACAGAGAAAGTAGTAAATACAATTAAGATTCAGTTC
The DNA here is from genome assembly GCF_902150065.1 of Myripristis murdjan. Taxonomy (NCBI): domain Eukaryota; kingdom Metazoa; phylum Chordata; class Actinopteri; order Holocentriformes; family Holocentridae; genus Myripristis; species Myripristis murdjan. The sequence goes on along the minus strand of NC_043993.1, from coordinate 4,281,242 downwards.
TGCCCTGTCACGTAGGGAAACCCAAGGAAGGTTTGCAGGCATTATTTTAACAACACATAAATCAGCACCGAGGATATTTAGTGGGTGTTATTCAGAACTGACCTACTATCAGTAAATAGACTTAATGATATGTATGTGAGTGTGTGTCTGTGTGTTTGGAGAGTGAACAATAATGGCTTTGTTTTATGTCTAAATGACCTCAAGGATCTAAGTTAATTTGTGCACATGGTCAGACTATTGCATTCCTTGTTCAGTCTTGTTCAAGACAACGGCACAAAGTCTTGTGTCCCACATAAAGACAAGAGATCACACACCACCCAATTCTGTCCTATATATCTATATCTATATATCTATATATATCTATATGTATATCTATATATCTATATATATCTCTATCTCTCTCTCTCTCTCTATATATCTATATCTATATCTATATATATCTATATATATATAGATATATATAGATAAATAGATATAGATATATAGATATATGCATCTATCTATCTATCTATCTATCTATCTATATATATATATATATATGTGTGTGTGTGTGTGTGTATACATATATGCATATACGCATATATATATATATGTATACATACATATATGTATATACGCATATATACACAAACTAGGCGTTGTGCCATTGCTTGCTACATGGTGCATAAAAATGCAGTTTACTTTTCTTTTTTAAAGACCAATCAGCATGACCCTCAGATTTGCTGCTGGGGAAGACATGAGTGACGCAATGGAAGCCAGGACCATGTGGACTCAACGGGCAAAAAATATGGAATAAGTGTGAAAAAAAAGGGGAAAATATCAGCGAACTTGCTCAATGGTGAGAATTACGGAGACTCAACCACCATGTTCTGTGCTTATTCCACGTATCAGTTGAGTCTACAGAGTCGTTGCTTCAGTTTAGCGTAATCCCCCTTTAACAGAATGTAGTGTGCAGCGTGTTCTCTCCTCCTTTTCTAACTGCATGGAAAAGATCCCAGCTAACACAGTTACTGTTTGGAAAAAGGAGCTCAGTCACTTTTACTGCCAGGACATTTGAAATGACACACTTTGGACTTTTACTGCAGGAGATTTTTACTGCACTACTTCTACTTCTACTGCAGTCACATACCAGCAGAGGAACAGTACTTCTACTTCTACTGCAGTCAGATACCAGCAGAAGAACAGTACTTCTACTTCTACTGCAGTCAGATACCAGCAGAAGAACAGTACTTCTACTTCTACTGCAGTCAGATAGCAGCAGAGGAACAGGAGTTCTACTTGAGTAGTAATATGTAGTACTCTTTCCACCACTGAAGTCGTAGCGGCCACTGTGCAAGATTCAGAGAAGATTTCTGCAGTCTGAGGTGCAAAAGTGTAAAAAACAGATCCAAGAATCAAACCAGGTTTGCCCTGCAGTGTGAACAAAGCCCGTTTCCTCTCCCTTTCAACTGTATGAGAAATGCCATTACGAATGTTTTAATGAGATAACTCCAGTTAACTACGTTTCTCTTATGACTGTATTTAAACTAATGGCATTCTGCATCATTACTGTGTCGGCCACAAACCACCTGCAGGCATGGTGTTTCCAAGAAGCTCAACACACACACACACACACACACACACAGGCCCATTATTTTTTATCCAGTCTTTAAGCAGCGTTTGGCCCGACACCAGGGGCAGGATGGGGCAGAGTCCTGTTCCGAGGAAGCGTTGTCATGTTTAATGATGTTCCACCGTGACGAAAGGCAGGAAGAGAAGGTCAAGTTTCATTTGAGGAGTGAGCAACCCCGAGCGTTACGTTTAAACAGCCGAACAAGAAGCTTTTTCTTCCTCTTGCTCACTTACTCTTTCATTATAACTTTATTCAAGTAATTCTCTGGGTTTTAGATAAGCAGATCAGATCAAATTCTCTTACAATCTACAATGGTGCAAAAAGGGAAGGAGGAGCAAAGAGGTTCTCTGCAAGAACACATCATCTGACTGAGTGTTCCCTGTAGTCACTCTGTACCCAGTGCCTGCATGGCATGGGGGATAGAGGAATTCTTATAAATGACTGTTTTGGCTCTTGGGACCCTAAAGTGATGGCCAGATGGGAGCAGCTTGATCTCAGAATGTAGTGGGTGTGAATTATCTTCTGTTATCTGATATCTGTATGCAGCACTGTTGAATATGTTGCAAAGCTGTTTTTGTGGCTTGCCCACCACCGTCCCCGCTATGCTGGCTTTAGTTTTCGGAGAGCTCGTTTTTGCTCTCTACACACAAATTGCCATAACACTGCCATACAATGCTGCTTTTGTATGCCATCTCCAGTATCTCAGCCAACACCAAACCTCTTCAGCTTCAATCACTAGTTGGTGCTCTTTTTAAAATGCTGTCTGAGTTGCCATTCAGTTTGGCTTGTCTTCTCCCAGCTCTGCTCTCTGTCCGTTTTTCTCTTCCTGTGCCTCCATCGAGGACAAAAAGGCTTGCTCTCAGGAAGTGTTGCCATTCTTAACAAGGTTTTCCAGTGATGAAAGATGGCAGGATGTAGTTGGTTCATCTGAACCGCTGCCACTGGTGTTGTGGGTAAAAAACACGAAACTAAATACATACAGTAGCTCCCTCTTTTCGTCCACTGGCTGAAAACAAGACTATACTGCATGTCGAAAGTGTAGCCTACCATTTGATTATTATTACAATCACCAACTGGAAATAAACAGATTTATTGAATATTGGAGCTGTTTTAATTACAATAAAAGCAGTAAGCTACTCATTGCAGTGTTTACTATAATTTTAGGCCACCTAAAGCCTGATTTGTTTTACATAAGGAGGTATAATTAAGTAATTATGTAATTATTACTAGAGCACCTCTGTGATGTTAGCCTTTTCCATCACGTCAGTAACACACGGACTGTGCATTCTCACACCTGTAAAGATTACAGCGTCCTTTACCTTCTACAAATACTTTGAAAAAGTAGGTAATACCAATTCTGTGCTGCATGACGTGAGTATTTGTACTGCCATTTCCTGCAGGAGTTAACTGGTCTTTCCTCATGACTTTTCTGAAGTATAGAGGCACATGAGGACGTTTTAGCATCTGCCTTTCTCAGCCAAAGCTCAGTCAATAAATACTGGCCTGACACTGTCTGTGCATTTACAATAAGACACCAGAAAAATAGACATAAATTACTTTGTAAAAAGGCCAATACATGTGGTTTTAGTTCAGATATTTGCTTACTACAGCGTCCTATTTTATCTTGTTCTTACAGTTTGGCTTGTTCCTACAGATCTATCATATTTTGCCAGACATCCAAGTATGCATGGCACATGCACATCTCTTTAACTCAGTCTCTTTAATTAGTGATTTCTTGTGCAAATTGTGCAAAGTTCACTGCCATCCTCAGACAAAAATTACTTTACAGTCCCCATGTAAAACTACACCTGTCTGAATAGGGCTTAAGAGCTATGGCACAATCAGGACTTAGAACATTATGGTTTTTGATATAGCATCACTATATCAGTATATGCTTGTCTCTTTGTCACATGTCTTTGAACCCGGGGGCTGCGGTTACATGACCCGCACCATAGCATCATGATATTATGATGTGTTCAAATATAATCCTGTAAAATTTAGGTTCTGGTGAGAAACGTGACTTAATACAGTTGTTTGAGGGAGAAATTTGTTGATGTTCTCACAGCAGTATAAAATATATTTTACAGTACAACAGGGGGAATTATGACCCGTTTAACTTCCTAACACTAATTCTAAGCAGCTTATCATACATAACTGAAAATACTCATGTCAGGGCTGTTTTTTTGTTTGTTTGTTTGTTTGTTTTGTTTTTAATCAAAGCAAATATGTAAATACTAATGCATTCAATTATTTCCTAAAAAAAAGACCACATTTAGAATTTTGGACAGTTTACAGTGACTTTGGTTTAAATTATTTATGGTTACAGACTCTCTCTCCACCTCCCTATACTCATATTTTGAGTGTACTACTTATCCAAAAAAAAAAAAAAAAAAAGACAAAAGACAAAGCATACAATAAACAAAGTGAAAGATGAATTTGACAGATGATATTATTTTTTTTCTTTTTAATTCCCTATAGATATAATTGTTATGGTAAATTCTTCTATCCACAAAATTCATGTGAAAATCTGATATGACAGCCCTAGTTTGTGTGATTCAGACTGTGTTCTGGCCTTACTGAATGTAAATAAACAGGAAGGGCCCAGCTGATATATTTACATGACTACATGGGATTCCCTGGGGACGGATAACCATACCGTGAAAGTTGCATGAGCGGAGCCAGAACTCCTAAAGAAGCCATGGGACAAAATAACAGAAGCCAAACATCCAGCAAACTGCAGGCGAAAATATTCAGATCATCACTGCGGTTCTCAAACTGAGGTCTGGGACCCCTCAGGGGACAAAAAACTGTTATTATATTGCTGTTCCCACTGTTATTATGTTCACTTGAGGTTAGCCCAAGAGAACTCATAACAGCAATTAGACTTTGATCATAAATTTCACTGATTTCATGCTGCTGCTACGACACAACAGCAACTCTGTACTGAATGACATCTAACAACAGGGGGGATTACAGTCGAATTAAGCCACAGGTACGCAGCCAGGTGTGTAACTGTTTGGCAGCGGAGATCAGAGAAAGTCAAGGCTGTCATGTGAAAATCTTGAACCTCCAGCTTTTCAGGAACGACAAAAAACTATGATTATTATTTTCCTGATTTACCTTTAAATAACAGATGATTTTAGATAGTTTTAGGATTATGCATGATTGCTATTTAGCAATAGATGTTTATCGGTGTGATTATAGAGTCGGGCTGAGTAATATGGTAAAAGGAAAAAATGAGTTAGTGTTACTACAGGTCTCAGGAGTCAGACATCCAATGCGATCTCTCAGTGGGGAAAATCCATGGGTTTTCCACATAATCATCCCTGCCACTGTCTGATTTCAGCTGCCGTTTGACACTTGGACATTTTAACTTCACAATTCTCTCTTGAGTAAGACTGGATCCACTTCATTTTGGTGCTGCTTAACCACAAAAACAATTATTTTGCTAACAAAAAGCTAAAACTACAGGACACATTAAACACATTGTTGCTGTTCTGTGAGTGGCTTTGCCACATATTGACAGCTACCAGCTAGCTGCCACACTGCAAAAAGTCAAAATCTTACCAAGATTATTTGTCTTATTTCAAGTCAAAAATGTCTTATTCCTAGTCAAAATATCTCATTACACTTAAAATAAGACATGATCACCTCAGAAGTAACTTGTTTTTAGACAATTGTCTCTTGTTTCAAGTGAAAATTTGCTTGAAACAAGTGAAAATTTGCTTGTTTCATTGGCAAAATTTGTTTCTTGTTTCTAGCTAATTTTCACTTATTTCAAGTGAATTTTCACTTTTTCCACTGGCAAATTTTGCCAATGAAACAAGCAAATTTTCACTTGTTTCAAGTGAATTTTCACTTGAAACAAGTTAAAATTGTCTTAAAACAATTTACTTCTGAGGTGATCATGTCTTATTTTAAGTGTAATGAGATATTTTGACTAGAAATAAGACATTTTTGACTTGAAATAAGACAAATAATCTTGGTAAGATTTTGCGTTTTTGCAGTGCATGGCCAGTTCTTTGGGCTGTTCTCTTTGTTCAGCAAAAGCGTTAAAACAACGAGAATCACTACAACTTTGAAACAACTGTGACACGCTGAATCACATGTGGTAAACAACTTAGCCGTTAGCAATTTGTTTTTTGAAATTTGCACTGATTTGTGTTCAGCTCATAACAAAATGTGCACATTTTCTTCTCTTTTCAATTACAAACATCCAAATGTCATAAATTACATTGAAGGGCTTTTGGAAAACTCAAATAATTAATAATTTTAATCCTCGAAACTCACAAGTAAATCATAGACACACAACAACATGACTTCTGAGGTCTATTATTTTGACAGATATTGATTGTTTGTGAAATGATGCGCAGTTTTAGTGGGATTGATTCTATTTGTATCACATTTTTCATTTTCACTGGAAAACAAAGAGGCAGGATTAGCAAGTTAGCCAGATAACTTGACAAAGTGTGACTGAATATCTTCTGAATATCTTTCTGATTTTGTCTATTACTAGCAACCCTCATCACAAATGACTGGATCATTATTCTAAACCTAACATTCAACATTTGTTTTACAGATTCAAGTCATTATCACGAGGATATCACATAATCTTTTCTACAGTTAACTGGCTAACTTTATCATCCTGGTGCGTGGAATAATATCCAGGGCATCTCTGTAGCACCATAATACTTCATTTGTCATGCTATTCCCTCACGCATTTTACATCAAAGTGTTGCAGCTTGGATTGCCCTTGGCCATACTGTGATTTCGATAATATATCGAATAATGGCTCAATGTGGTTATAGAGCCTTGCTAAGTGTTTCACCTCACACCCAGTGCTTCCCCACCACACCCTTTACCACAGTAAAAAAAACACCCTCTAAAAGTTTTTTTGTTTTAATGTGTAAGAGCCACGGGCCATGATTACGAGATGCTTCTTCCCACAACGCCCAATCATGGGAATCCCTTGGCCGACTCCGCATTTCACAGACCCAGGAAAGTGACACTCCGTTTTCATCATCGTCATAACTCTGAATGACACATAAAAGACGTCACTCTGAGAGGAAGCTTGTGGATAGGGCGCAGCAGCCTCTGCAGCCCCGGGGATATGGGAACACTTGGGGAAAAGGAAGAATGAAGCAACTCGCCCAGCATGCTATTACTTGTGCTGCAGTGGAGTTGACTTGGGCTAATGTGGCCTCTAAGTGAGTCTCTAAGTGAGCTTTTAAGTGGTTTGTGTGTTTGTGTGTGTGTGTATGTGTGTGTGTGTGTGAGACATCAAGAGGACATTACGTATGCTGATGGAGATAATAGAGTTAGAGGCACAGGGAAAGACAAAGAAAAATGCTGTACAGACAGAGGTGGAGACAGGGCGGTTCATCAAAGTTAATAAGACCTATTGCATCAGAAATTACCTCTCCAGCCATTTCCACTGGAGGAACCTGTTGTAGTACATGCTGTCGAGGTAGTCAGCGAAGGGGGCGACGCTCAGGTAGTCGTGGATCAATCTGGAAAACACACAACAGGGCGGGTTCTCCAGATTACACTCTGTCCTGAATGCTGCGCCCAGACTGCTGATGGGAAATAAAACAAGACGGCATCTCAAACCCATTTCACAAGCCTGCATGTGTCCTCTTTGGGCTATGATCTGTTCGTCGGCTTGCTCAGATGGGGAAAAAAAAATGGTGAATGACAAAAAGCACAAAACTGAACATTGGTTTGACTTTAGTGGATTTTCTACAACAGTTTAGTCACTAAATACTCACACAGGATGTTTATTTTAGGTGTGCAATGAGCACCACACAGAGGCAACTGACAAAAAATATGGACTAAGTGCATTATCTGTTTGTAAGGCAGGCTGATAATGAGAGCCACTGAGACAAATCCATGCTTATTCCATGTTTTTTTTTTTTTATTTTATTTTTTTTTTGGTCTAGTTATGTCTAACTAGTTGTCACTCAAATCAACACTTGGCAACTTTTAAGTAATTTATAAAAATAAATATTTTTGCTTACATATTTTGGATTTGTTTGGTGACTAGTTGTGAGCCAACAAGAAAGGACCGACCAAGTAAAGACCAACATGTGGCAGTAGATGGAAGGAAAAATGTACTCAGTGGTTACAGTTCCACCATCTAACTTCTCCTATAATGACTCTACCTTCAAAAAAGAGGTACATTGTGCCCAAAACAATGGAATATTCCCTTAAAGACCTCCAGAGAAGAGCGCTGCTTGCTAAAGACACTGTCTGAATACAGCCACGGAAAGAGAACTGAAGACATTCACTTTTTAAAAGTGATCATTTTCTTCTACTACTTCTGCTTCTTCTTCTGCTTCATCTGCTTCTTCTTGTTATTACTATTGTTATTACTGTTGTGGTGGTTATTAGCAGTAGTAGTGGTAGTATTATGTGAAAATGTTGAATGAAATGTTGTGCACACAGGGCACTGTGACAAATGATTGCAGGGTGTAGGAAGGTTTGGAGTTTGTTTCGTGTTTTTGTCATTTTATTTCATTCTGTCTTCTCACAACACATCCCCTTTTCATTTTTACTATCCCTGTCATTTGTCTGTGTTCCTTCATTTGTCTTGTATAAAATGAAGGGGAAAAAGGTACACTATATGAACAAAAGTATCAGGCCACACCTCTTAATCACTGAATCCAGGTGTTTCTTTCAGTCCCATTGCTACAGGTGTATAAAATCCAGCAGCTAGCCATGCAGTCTGCCTTTACCAACATTAGTGAAAGAATGGCTCATTCTAAAGAGCTCACTGAGTTCCAGCATGGTGCTGTAATAGTAATGGAATAGGATGCCACCACTGCAACAAGTCAGCTGGTGAAGTTTCCTCCCTCCTAGATATTCCACCATCAGCTGGAAGTGGGATTATTGCAAAGTGGAGGCTTTTAGGAACCACAGCAATTCAGCCACCAGGGGGCAGCACCACGTAAAGTTACAGAGCGGGGTCGCCGAGCTCTGAGGCTCATAGTGCGTAAAAGTGGCCAATGCTCTGCTGACTCAGTAACTGCAGAGCTCCATCAGCACAAAAACTGAGCGTCGGGAGCTTGATGGCCGAGTGGCCGCACGCAATCCTTACATCACCAAGCTCAACGCTGAGCGTCAGATGGAGCGGTGTGAAGCACACCACTGGACTCTAGAGCGGTGGAAACGTGTTCTGACCAATCACGCTTCTCTCTCTGGCAGTCTGATGGACGAGTCAGAGCAGCTCCATAAAGGCGTGGCTGGCTGAGTTTGGTGTGGAAGAACTTGACTGGCCCACACAGAGCCCTGACCTCAACCCCATCCAACACCTTTGGGATCAACTAGAACGGAGACTGGGAGCCGGGCCCTCTGGTCCAACATCAGTGTCTGAGCTCAATGCTTTTCTGAACGGGCAAAATTCCCCACAGACACACTCCAACATCTGGTAGAAAGCCTCCCAGAAGAGTGGAAGAGTGGGGGACCAACTCCATAATAATGCCAACGGATTTAGAATGGGATGTTATAAAAGGTGTAATGTGGAGGTAGTCCAATACTTTTGTCCACATAGTGTATGTATGTACCCTGTTACAAATAAACAACAACCCACTGCCAAGGTTAGTGCTATTACTAAAGCATAATAAAAACATATACTCTCATGTGTTGTGGCACTATCTTCAGATTAAAAAAAAAATACAAAACACAAGATGACTGTTGTGACTGATGTCACGTCCACATGATTAGCTTGAATATCGACTAAAGAGGATGTTACTCAACACGGTGAGTGTAGTTCCTGGTAAATCTGAACACCAGTAAAAAAAAAAAAAAAACAGGAAATATTCCAATGTTCTTTTTTTCCACCTCAGACTTGGTTTTCCTTCGCTTTGTCTGGCAGTGAAATCCTTATTACTGGGAAGGGCAGGACTGCAGGACTGCATTTTTGTTGAATATTTTATGGCACTGAAAAGTGACCGAAAACCTGAGCAAGTCATTTCACATGTTACCATGAGCTTACCTGCACAAATTGGACTTTTGCATCTTCTCTCTCTGCCAGTAACACATTGCATCACTTGATTTTTCTTAAATCTTAAACACCATAAGTATGTTTTGTCTCTGTGGAATTTAACTAAAAGGTCACAAATTACTCAGCACTCTCAGCTATACACAGCAACTTCCTTAAACTCTCAAGTCAGTCATTCAAACCAACAATTAGAAGAAAAACAAACATTCAACTTCTCCATTTGGGAAGTTTCACTAGAATCGTGTTGGGTCACTCTTGGTTATGCAGACAACATCCAGTGTGACATCTAATGGACTGCGTTCCTTCTGTGCTGTGTTTTGCTTTCTTATTTTGTGTGCTTTTGTTCCCCGTTCTCTTTCTCTCTCTCCCTGTGTGAATGTGTGTGTGTGCATGCTCTTACTTGGTACAGTCCTTGAACAGCTCTTTGCAGGCCTCCTGCTGCAGCCTGTCAGCACACTGAGCCATCATGGCCTCCTCCACCTCAGGAACGTGATCCTCCGACTAGACGACACAAACAGAGCCGCTTCATTCACATGACATGACTCAACTGTGTTACGTTCACAAAGTAAAAGCTGGGTGAGCTGGGTGTGAGGTGATGATGGGGAGTGATCAGCCTCAACAGGAACGAGTGCAGGCTTGCAAGCCGACACACACACACACACACACATACACGTAGAAAAACGTTGAGAGAGAAAGGGAGTGCAGTGCAGGAAATACACATTTACAGTGTTGAGATACAGAGCTGAGAGAGATACCAGCATTAGGATTAAAGGACAGGCTCATTATGTTTCACTCCAGGCTGTATTAAGATGTCAGTTTAAATCATTTCTAGTCATGGCACAACCTCATCGCTGGCTTTAATGAGGAGAAGCTCATAGCTTTCAACACTACCTGACAGGACATTTCTTCTCAGCCTCTAAACCCTCTCTCAAAACCAGGAGACACACAGCACAGTGAAATGTCAGCAAAATGCGTCTTCAAAGCGTGTGCTGAAATGAAACTTTGTCACGGCGTTCATACAGCATTTAGCTCGGCTAAGCTACCTACAACTTTTGGAATGGAATGGGATGTGCTGTGAGTTTTGTAAAAAGTAGTTCCAGACACAGTGCTAAAGAGCAGTTGCTCAAAACTTACAAAATAAGACAAACGTGCGACTGTATGTGAGTGTTGAAGGCTGATAAGAAGCTGCAGCAGGGTGATGAGTTTGGTGAGGGTGTGCTACATACATTTATAAATTATGTACATCTACATTTTAATATGGCCTAGGTTACAAGTGAAATTTTGCTTGTTTCATTGGCAAAATTTGCCAGTGGAAAAAGTGAAAATTCACTTGAAATAAGTGAAAATTAGCTAGAAACAAGAAACAAATTTTGCCATTTAAACAAGCAAATTTTCACTTAAAACAAGAGAAAATTGTCTAAAAACAATTTACTTCTGAGGTGATCTTGACTTATTTTAAGTTTAATGAGATATTTTGACTAGAAATAAGACATTTTTGACTTGAAATAAGACAAATAATCTTAGTAAGATTTTGCGTTTTTGCAGTGTACAAAGAAACAGAATCTATCCCATTAACCTCAATACACCATTCTCAGATTAATTTGAATAGCATACTGTAGTATTACCACAGAAGAAGTGTTGATAATGAGACCCATCGTGGTGAACAGTAGTTTATTCCACATGCTGCTCCTTGCATATTTAATTTGGAGTGAAACGTGTAGGACTGACTTGAGCACAAAACAAAGAAGAGGGCTGCCTCACTCTGCCTTTTGTACAAAACAATCAGTGGTGGAAAAAGCACACACTTTGGTTAAAAGGAGCAATACCATAATGGAAAAGTACACGTTTTTTGATGTTTTGCATGGAAAAGCTTATACTGCTAGGTGGTAAGTGATTACAGCGATCAGCTATATGTGGTGCGGTAAAAACTGCAAGATTTCCCTCTGAAATGTAGAGCAGGACAAGCAGAAAGTCTCACTGGATGGACATACTCGAGTGAAGTGCTACCTTTGGGTTGAAGTATGTGTCCAGTAGTTCCTGTCCACATTCCTTCCTCCTCTCGTCTGGAGTCACCTCGTATTCGGCCTGCAGAGGAAAAATACACTTCAGGATAAAGCTTTCAGAGAAGTCAAAGACAACAATGTCTGACACAGGGTTTAAAAATAAAGGATTTCCCCAAATGATGTCAACTCAGACCACGGCCGCCTGCTTGTAAAGTCTGACCCAGCCAAATGTGCTTCAGGTCTGAATCAGCCTGAGTGACGGCGAGAAGTCATACCTGATTTTAAAGGGATACATCACCCAAAAACAGCATGCGACATGCAGCATAACCCAAGTCCGGATTTTCCATGTGTGTGGATTTGTCTGGATTTAGAACATGATGGCTATGTGTGTCTATTTAACCCTCCTATCATGTTTGGGGTCAATTTGACCCCAGCCAATGTTTAAGGTCTCTAAATAAATGATTAACGTAATTTTTTTTGCTTCATATTTAATGAGTGTTCCTAATGTAATGGGCACTACCGGGTAAAGATGAAATTCACATGATGATATGTTTTCAATGTCCTGTACACACTTTGTAACGCATTGGTTATATATAACAAAAATCTGTACTTAGAAATAATATAAAGCCATTAAAACACCAAAAATTAATATTTATTTCCAGTTTTAGGTCAATCAGTGAGATTTGATGGTGATTTGCATATTTTTCCATTGTCGCCTAATAGGAATACTGGATGTATAAATGGGGGTGGGAGGGAGTTATGTTTTATTTACAGGGCTATTTAGGTAATCAACAAAGAAACATAAAGTACTTGACACATAAACTTTGATAACAATGTTAGTTATAATAATGTGGAAGTTTAAACTGCAGGGGTCAAATTGACCCCAAACATAAAAGATGTTCAAAAATGTGAACATAACAGGATGGTTAAGACCTTTCAAGGCATTTAGATAATTCAGTTTGAGACGCCGCCCTCTTCTCAAGGAACTCTTCACAGAATCACTAACAACTGTCCAAGTTCATTTTTGAATTTAAACATTGAGAACGCAACACTACTGGCCAGTGTCTTTAAACCTCATCATTTATCTGGATGGCTACCTGTGGTTTCAATGTATATTTTAACAATGATGATACACTTAACTGGTTGTTTGTGTGTGACAGAATATTGGTTCTTTAGTCTTTTATGTTGTCCTGCATTTCTTGTTTTTGGTGCATTCTTGGCCAGGTCCGTCTTATTTAAGAGATCTTAATCTCAGTGAGAGACAGCGTTAGCTTTTTTATCTGATAAGTGCATCATTCTCATGGAAACAACTTAAACCAGGGCTGTCCAACCATGAGGGCCGGGAGGCTGCAGGTTTTCATTCCAACCAAAAACTCCACCAGGTGACTTCACTGATCACCTCACCTTGTATCAGAGAGGAGGAACTAAGCAGTGAAATCACCTGGTGGAGGTCTTGGTTGGAATGAAAACCTGCAGCCTCTTGGCCCTCCATGGCACGGCACATGATTGGACACCCCTGACTTAAACCAACCAGCTTCTGTACTGAGGATGAGATGAAGGAATTCATACACCCGCTATCTTTGGAACGGGCTCTATCAGTCAGACTTGACCTGTATCAGATCTTACTTTGAAGCAAACTAAAATTTTGTTTGAATACAGCCTGAACTTGTTTGCATTCAGTCTGGTCAGCTTTTGTGTTGAGTGCATCGAATACTGGATTTTGAGTTTCCTCAAGAATTAAATCATCGTGTTGAGTATTCAGTTTGTCTTCTTGGATCAGTTTTGATCATATATGACAGCTGCTGACTGATCCCTCTTAGTTATATTCTGCACCCCCCACCCACCTCGCAGTCGTTTCTATCAGTGTTACTAGTCTTCTTGAGAAATTAAAAATTATTACTAAAAATAATCAAAACTTTCAGACATTTCGACATTTTAAAAACAATCGAAATAATCTGCAGATGTTTAGCGGGAATCGACCGGACACCCTGTATCCTTGGGCTCGTCCTTGCATCTCTCCTTCCGTCCATCCAGCCTGGATGACTTGCAGTAAGCTGAGCCTGCCTGGAAAACCCAAAAGTGCTTCCTCCCTTCTCGCAGTGCCTGTAAACTAACACTAAGTGACAAGAGGAGACAGTTGAAATCTCATTTTCTGCCTCTCCCTCTCTCTCTCTTTCTCTCTCTCTCGCGGTGCTTCCACAAAAGACGGGAAGCAGACGTGAGGTAAAACAACATAATTGCCTCTTATGCGAGTCGTATCCGCTGGACGGCTAAAAGCTGTAAAACACTGTTGTGTGGGCTGGGCAGCCTGACTGGAGCCGCGCTGCCTGCAGGCACACACAGATCATTCACATTGTAATGGATGTGCTCTTCATTAAGTGCTCCACCCCTTCTCATACAATGTGCCTGCACCACACCATAACACCGCAAAATAATAGGCCGATCGGTTTATTGGCTGGCTGATAATCTTGACGTGATCTGAAATGGGACGGCTAACAGAATGGTCACAGCTTAACCAACACTGCACAAAAATGTCTCAAATGCTGATCAAATTTGATAGTTTTGAAACATAACATGTGCATGTTTATTTTGTTTTATAGGCTCTTCTCTTTAATGGTCACTCTAAAGCAAGGGTCGGCAACCTCAGGGCGCGTGCCACCATTGGCATGCGGTGGCTTAACCAATGGCACATTACCACTACACTGCAAAAACTCAAAATCAAGATTACCAAGATTATTTGTCTTATTTCAAGTCCAAAATGTCTTATTACTAGTCAAAATATCTCATTACACTTAAAATAAGACATGATCACCTCAGAAGTAACTTGTTTTTAGACAATTGTCTCTTGTTTCAAGTGAAAATTTGCTTGAAACAAGTGAAAATTTGCTTGTTTCATTGGCAAAATTTGTTTCTTGTTTCTAGCTAATTTTCACTTATTTCAAGTGAATTTTCACTTTTTCCACTGGCAAATTTTGCCAATGAAACAAGCAAATTTTCACTTGTTTCAAGTGAATTTTCGCTTGAAACAAGTGAAAATTGTCTAAAAACAATTTACTTCTGAGATGATCATGTCTTATTTTAAGTGTAATGAGATATTTTGACTAGAAATAAGACATTTTTGACTTGAAATAAGACAAATAATCTTGGTAAGATTTTGCGTTTTTGCAGTGAGGGCTCTATTTTAATAATCTAAGCACGGTCTGAAGAGCACGGCACAAGTTCATTTAGTCCAAGTCCCCTTTTGCTATTTTTATGATGGAAAAAAGGCGCATATTTCAAAGTCTGTTAATTAATCATGGGTGTGTTTTGGGGCGTAACATGCAATAAACCAATCACAGCGCCATCTCTCATTCCCTTTAAAAGCCAGGTGTGCTTGCACCTTGGTGGATTGCTATAATAATGGCGCATCTGTCAGCAACGCTTCTCTGCAGAGGCAACAGATATCTCTGGACCTGGCAACAGACCAAGATGGTTTCCTGCCTGATCGCTCCACCAATCCCGTTGAATCTTCAGAACACCACAACAAACAGAAATCTGATCACCGTCACAGACATCTGCTCGTAGTAGCTGCATTCCTTCCAAGACAAACCACACTCACGATGTAGTGAAACTGTTTTACTCATTTTGGCAGCTCGTGTCTATCTGGCAGCAGCTTCAGGAGTCAGCATCCACTCTCAACCCACAACAGGAACTTGTGTTCTTCAAGAGTCCTATCAGCACCTGCTTCTGATCTGGTAGCATTTTTGAGATCATAAAATCAACTGGCTATAAGACAAATGAATGCAGTTTTCCCAATTTATAACATTTGGACATTTGTTTTTAGATTAAAAAAAGAAAGATAATAATCTTATGTGCTCATTTTTTCTATAATCTGAAACTCATCTGTGTAATTTTACAAATCAAATTGCTAATGGCTTAGTAGTTAGCCACCTGTGACGACTTGCCACACATTTACAATGTCACACACACAACATATCGAGCAATATTCACATAAATGAATTTGCACTGTGTGTGTGACTTCTGTGGGCTATGCTCTGCAATTTGATTGACTTCCTGTTAGTTACGTCTGTTTACATTCTCACTTGCAACAAACCGAACCAGACCAGGTGGGCCATGGTTCACTTTTTTGGTCTTTGCACCAGAGTTTGAATGTCCCCACCTCTTCAAACGAACCAATTTCATGGACTCAACTAAACGCACCATGGCTCATTTACAGTGGACCGAACCAGGTTGTTATTTACATCCATACACCAAACTGTCTGGGCTTAGTTGTGCAGGAATTCATAATTCATAAGAATAAACTGCTACTAGTGAGTATTTTTGATTCAGTTTGTTGTGTAAGGATATGGAGGCACTGCAGCCACTTTGAGGCATTTGCACCTATAGCACATTATTATATGTCTGATGGATGTCTTATGTTATATGTTATATGTATGTGTGTATATTATTTGATATTTGCTGTTTTGCCACGAAGAACAAGTGTCTCGGACACAAGAAAATTTTCAGAAGAGATTCTGACAATAAAAGTACTCAACAACTCAACAACAACAAACACACTGGAGAGTCTGCAGGCAGTGTTGTCAGCTACATAAATCACAACCTGACACCTGTGTGTGTGTGTGTGTGTGTGTGTGTGGTAAACGGGCCCATAATACTGCAGAGAGGAAACCAAGGTTTATCATTTATCAGTAGTAGTACTCGGAAAACAAAAATATCCATGCATGCCCCCCCCCAACCCACACACACACACACACACACACACACACACACACACACAAGGGACATCTCTCTATGTCATTCACACACACATTTCACTCTCTTTTTGAAACACAGCCACACAAACACACAGACTTGCACAAGCAGCCAGTTTCTCTCGCTTGCCACACACACACACACACACACACACACACACACACACACACACACACACACACACACACACGCACAGACACACAGCCCTCTCCCCATGTCCTGGGTGGGAATAAAAAACCAATGTGACCTAAACATTCCTCCAGTGAGCAGCCGGCCATTCACTGTGACGGACAAGGGCAACAAAAGTGTATGTGTGTGTGTGTGTGTGTGTGTGTGTGTGAGGGGCAGAGCAGAGGGGGACGAGGGCGGCATGCTGACGCAGTTTACAGGCCTTCCCAAAAGTCAAGAGTTCCTGTAATTCATTAAGTTTCTATTATCCTCCTCCTCTTCCTCCTCCTCTTCCTCTTCCCTGTGAGGAATAATCCGATTACTAAAACACTGATTTCTCTGCTTAACGCTGATCCCACAGAACAATTCAACAGCTACTTACAAAAAAATGACTTGTTTTGACACCAGAAAGTGAGCAGAAGAGCCACAGATCAACGAAGTGGTGTTGTTTTGATTAATTTGATTTCAGTAATGAAAAAATTGATAGCACATAGTGGGAAAACAAACCTTAGATTGCACTGTGTGAGGAAATGTGGCCTGGTGTGTCTGATGTTATTGATTAAAACATATACATATTGAAAATATATTGATTTTGGAGCAACAATGTATTGTCAATCTATTGCTGTGATGGCTTGTTTTTTTTGTTTTTTTTTAATTAGAGGGGAAAAAAGGTTGAAAGGTTTTGAAGGTTTTTACTCTAAATCAGCTTTAAAATCTTTAATAACTTTTCTAGGCTTCTTTTTACTGCTTTAATCCTCCTCTTCATTATTCTGTCAATCTGCGCATATTCATTTTTCTGGCTTACCTTTTCATTTACTGGTCAAAACTTTTTGTATGATTACTATTAAATTTACATTTTTTTCTTTTTTGTTTTTAAGAAATAAAGCATGTAAAGCACACCAACCCCCACCCCTTACCCCCCATCTGTCCCTTCATGTATTTTTATTTTTTACTGTACAGAAGGTCTTATTCCTACACACACACACACACACACACACACACAGAAACGCACACACATACACTTTGTCTATCCATCCATCCCTTCCTCCGTCTGTGACTTGCTTCTTACCAGGAATTGAGGAGGAGCCTTTCTTGGAAGACACAAACGTCCTTGGTAACCACCACAGACACACACACACACACACACACATGCACAGTTCCATTTGCAATGCCCTCCTCTCCCTTTCTCCCCGTCTTTCTGACCACAGCAGGGAGTTTAGGAGCATTTCAAGGAAAAAGACAAATATCCCACCATCTCTCTCCAAAGATTCTCTCTCTCTCTCTCTCTCAGTCTCTCTCTCACCACAGCATCCAGGAACTTGACGCAGCGTCTCAGCTCTGGCCGAGTATCACAGAACTGTCGGAACAGCATTCGTCCAATCGGCTGTCGCTCGCAGAGACTGCTGTAGTCTTTCTCTGGAGACAGAGACAGAGAGACAGAGAGATGTTAGTGGTTTTCTTACATTTGAAGCTTCATTGATGCTGTCGGGAGGAAAAAGGGAGACAAACAAATGCAGACGGAGGAGAAAAGAGCTTTCAGGCAGGGCCGACACAAAGCTTCAGTGGTTGCAACGGTAATCAGCGGTAAAGTCAGCATTCAAATACTTTTTCAACTTTTTTAACAGTGGACACTGTGTGTTTTCTGTCAGCGCCAACAGTGTGCTCTCTGTATATAGTCCAGTAATTTTAGGCCAAAATTGGGGTCAACCTAGGACAAATTGCAAGAGAAGCAAACTCAACTGATTTTGTATCCTCAGTTTGTCCTGAGTGAGGGGGAAAAAGTCCCAAGGAATCCCATTGGTGGAAAGTTTTGAAAATCACCTATTTATGACCACAAATTACCAAAAAAAAAAACCCACAGTTTTTAACACACAGGGAAAGGGGTTCAACATTTTACTTTCAGATATCACTATAAAAATTCACAAGTTGATTACACACACAAAGACAAGAAAAAAAGTCAATTACAAGTTCTTTGAATTATTCTGTTTACGCATGCATATCACACATTATCTGATTTGATATGCGCTAATAAGGAATATAAGGAATAAATGCCAGAACACATATTTAAACAGTGAATGAAAAGGTTACTATATATACAGTTACCTTTTAATTCACTGTTATATAGTAACCTTTTAATTCAAGGTTACTATATATATAGTAACCTTTTAATTCACTGTTTAAATGTCTCTTCTGGCATTTATTCCTCATATTCCAATTAGCAGATATCCAATCAGATAATGTGTGATATGCATGTGTAAACAGAATAATTCAAAGAACTTGTAATTGACTTTTTTTCTTGTCTTTGTGTGTGTAATCATCTTGTGAATTTTTATAGTGATATCTGAAAGTAAAATTTTGAACCCCTTTCCCTGTGTGTTAAAAACAGTGTTTTTGGTAATATGTGGTCATAAATAGGTGATTTTCAAAACTTTCCACCAATGGGATTTCTTGGGACTTTTTTTCCCCTCACTCAGGACAAACTGAGGATACAAAATCAGTTGAGTTTGCTTCTCTTGCAATTTGTCCTAGGTTTTTTCATAAAATGACTGGACTAATAGTGGCGTGCTCCTGGGCAGCAGATCCGCTCCCAGATTCAGAACCCCAAGAAGGGCAGGACAGTTCACTGTGTGGCAGCGAGCTGGAAACAAATGTGCTTTCTCACACTATTCACTATTTACTGAGAACATGAGAACCTCTTCATCCCATCCTGTCATCGTCATCATCCTGAAGCTGACGTCCATGACAGCAGTCGATGTGGAAGCTAGAAAGATCAGTCATGCAACTGAAAATTCACTGTCATGCAGCTCGGGGATCAGTTTTGCTTTCCACACAGGATGAGCAGTTACAGCTGCAGAGGAAGAAGTGTGTCTGTCATTACCCCAATTTTTTTTTTCTTTCTTTTTTTTTTTTTTTTTTTTTTTTTTTACATTTTTGCCTTTTACTCGGCAGGGGAGATAGGAGGATGGAGAAAGGAACGACATGTGATGGATGTTGCAGTTACACGGTGGCATGCACGTGGGCCAGCAGAGCCACCAGGACTGCAAACCTCAAGGCAAATACTAGATATGCAAAATGTAAGAGAGAATATTATGAGAATATTTAGATTTTACAGTAAACGATCAGGTTTGTCGCTCAGTTTAGCTCGTGATGGACCTACATAAAAATCCTGGTGTGCGTCATTACCCGCCAATGATCGGAACAACGTGATGCAAACTAACTGCCAACAACAACGGCCCATTTTATAATCAAATATCACCACATGCAGTAGCGCATATTAACACCTACTCAGTGTTAATATTTGCATAGATCTGCGTGAGTAGTCTCACTCATACGCACACACTCGCTTACCGACTCACTTATTCAGCCTGCAGACACACACACACACACACACACACACACACACACACACACACACACACACCAGCACATGAAGATACACAGCAATCACAGGAAGTCAGTCTTTAAATTGTATTGCTACTTCTCCGCCTGTCTATCCAGCTTAATCAAATCCTACTCTGACCTTTTCTTCTTTAAATCTGTGGTGCAGCCAGAATTTGAAACTGTCACATTATGTCACTTAATCAGCAATTCAATAAATGCACATTAAGGCGTCATTCTGAGAGGAAGTTGTTCATCATTCTGGAAATACGTTTTATGAGTTGCAAGGCCCTCTGGGCTCGGCAGCCACCGTGCAGGACCAGATGGCAAACAATGCGAGGTGGTTGGGGTTATTAGCATCTTTGAGTGAGCTGAATGCAAACAGACACAAAAACAAATGTGACTGTGTGAGCTGGTGCTGAGTGCGATTAATGGCAACAGTGCGCAAATCATACATCAGTTTATTGATACAGCACATTTAAATACAACAAAGCATTACCCGAGGGGCTGCACAATGTCAGACAGACAAAAACATTAGAACAAAAATACAGCAAGGTAAAGACAAGTTTATACTGGTGGGCAAGGAGACGAAAAAAGGCGCTCTGTCCTGCAGCTGCTGTGTCCTCGTCCCCCATGAGGCATGACGGATCTGTCTCCTGTTCATCTGTGAGTTTCCGCCTCGGACAGTTTCTGATTGGGTTTTCATGAAACCTGGGGTGATGATGTATCTCACTACTTTGTTATGGAGCTTTGAGAATTAGGGGTGTTGCATTATCCGTTTGTGCATCTGTCTGTGCAATGTGATATACAGCCTATATCATACACATCTGAAGAAATTTGAGGCAAAAATCACATGCAAAAAGACAGCCGATTAAGAGGCATATCCAAGCTGTTATGAAGGACGAAAAATGCCAAAACAATAAATAAATGAATAAATAAATAAATAAATACACATATAAATATATACAGGCATAAATAATTAAATTAATAAATATTTCTACATGTATTTATTTATTTATTTCTGTTTTTATTCATGCATTTATTTATTTATTTGTGTATTTATACATTTATGCATGTATTTATTTATTTATTTCTACATTTATTTATTTATTTATGTATTTATATATTTATTTTTACATTTATTTATTTAGATTTTTATTTATTCCTTCATTTATTTCTACATTTATTTATTTATTCCTACATTTATTTCTGTATTTCCACATTTCCACATTTATTTATTTCTGTATTTCTGTGTCGTATGTTAATGAGGCGGGCGGTTCTTACACTAGTCTTAAGTACGATTGGTTTGTGCGTGTGATCCTATCCACTACTACTGCCTGGACTGGCAGTAGTAGTGGATAGTAGTGGACTAGCTAGCTACTAGGGCACTTTCGACGGGTCGACCTTTACGTTAATGCCCTACTAGCTACTGTGTAATACGCAATGGAAAGCATTTTGAGAGCCATTGTCAGTGATATATGGTCACTGGCGAATGATGTGGTAAATCATACACCCACCTACTACCTCCAGTTTTGCGTTCATCCATGCATGAATCATTTGCTTCTGTCTGATTCGCTCAGTTGACCAATCGTGCTTAAGACTAATGTAAGAACCGCCCACCTTATTAACATACGACACAAAAATACAGAAATAAATAAATGTGGAAATGTAGAAATACAGAAATAAATGTAGGAATAAATAAATAAATGTAGAAATAAAAGAAGGAATAAATAAATGAGTAAATGTATAAATAAATAAATGTAAAATAAATATATAAATACATAAATAAATAAATAAATGCATGAATAAAAACAGAAATAAATAAATAAATACATGTAGAAATATTAATTAATTTAATTATTTATGCATTTATGTATTTATATGCGTAGTTATTTATTTATGTATTTATTGTTTTGTAATTTTTCATCCTCCATAAACTGTAACTGATGACTTGTCTGCATTTCCAGCTCTTGGAGCAAAATAGCTCAAACTTTTCGGCCATTCATATCTAATGCCTATAAATGTGTAAAGCACATAAGTGTTTACAGCTTTTTTAACCCAAACAAGGATTTGTTATATTTTTGTAAACAATGTTCTTAAACCAAAACAGGCTGTCTGTTGCAAGAATGAGCATGACAAACAGAAACAAAATTAATCAGTTTCATATGACCATGAAAGTGGATGAGAACTTAGTATTTAACAGAGGAAAATGTTATGCCCCTATTCTGCCAACCAGACTCATTGACATAGCAGGGCAAATATGCAACACACTGAAACAACTGAGTGAGTACTACATTTGTGTGAATGTATGTGTAAATTAATGCACATCTACCAAGTGTGCACAACCGGCCTCACTACTGAAACGGGGAGGGAAGGAGAGATAATACTGAGGTTTATCAACTACTTAGTGAGACTGGGAGGGGAGCAGGGAACATGTAGTGAGTGTGTCTGCTCGGTCACATCTCCACACACATTTGCAAATAATTCTGCTACAATAATATCCTCACAGATATCTCCTAATAGCAGGGCCCTGACACAGTAAGCGTAAGTAAATAAACAGAAAGTTCCATTATAATCAATAACAATGTCTAGATTGACTGCAAGGGTAGTGACACGCCTTCTTTCTCGAAGCATCAACATTGACTGTTACTGATTCTTGAGAATTTGGATAAATCATGTCCCACTAAGAAAAATGCTATTTCTGCTGAAAATTTACAACATTTTAATGAATAAAAAGAATCAAGGGCATAATCAGGGGGTCCTTTGCACATTTGTAAGGTTCTTTATAGGTTTATTTTTAATTTGTATTAATTTAATGATTATATATTGGCCCATGGCCTACAAAACCAGTTGTCCTCGGATAGGAGAAAATCATTTTAACTTGATTAAAACAACAAAAAGTAATAATTTCATTGAATAATATCTTTACCACATGAAAGCGTACATCATATATGTATTAAAAACTACAAACGATGGGTTTTGAACAATATTTACTATTATTTTGTGGTTGCTCAAAATGTGTCCCACATATTGGTCACCACCGTCAGATATTTATTTAAAAAATAATAATAAAAAAACTACAAGGTCAGTTACATTCCTGAGGAGCCCTTTTCAAACCTTCAGCTCTACTGCATGCTTCAAGACCGCACAGGCTCCTGGAAGTTTGCTATTTTCTCTTAAATCTCTTCATATTTTTGGACACTGCTACTGTCACAACCATAAATTGTCAACACCGTCACTTCTGTATAAAAAATATTAAATTAGATTATGGAATAAATGCATACTTTTTAAGAAGAGGTCTGATGCAGGTAGCAACAGGGGGGAAACAAGCTGGCTTTCACCCATTTCACCCTGCAGAATTCACCCATTCTGCTGTTGCCAAAGTCCTAAACTGAGTCTCAAACTTTTCACTTATTTGTTTGTGGTTTGTTTACATGTTGACTGGATGCACAGAGTTGGCATTCGGAATGTAGAAAGCATGAAGCCGATGTGATGCACTGCTCAGACGCACTGTCACGAAGATCAAGTCCTGATTAGCCCACGGTGTGCACTGCAATTACAGGTCAAAGCAAGGCAGCGTATTTGTCAACAGCCTGAGAGGGGAACAGCATCGTTCATACGGGGCAACACGATGGCTGTTGGGTTGCTATGCTCTGTTCTATCCCGCTTTGATTTTTTTCTGCTCTACTTCACTCTCCTCTGTTCTGCTCTGTTCTGCTCCGCTGCGACGTCCTCTTTGTTCCCCTCCGTTCTACTCTAATTATCTTTTCGCTGTTCGGCTCTCGTACGCTCGGAGCTGCCGTACCTCCTGCGGTAAAGAGAGGAGACCACGCCAAAGCGGGGGCAGAACAAAGCAGGACGATGGGAATGGAAGCAAAGCAGAACGCAGAAAAGGCCAATGCAGAGCTGAATGGACAACGGGACAGATGACAGACATACAACACATCCGGTAGGCTTCTGAGCATCTAGTAAAGCAGGTGTGCTCCTGTGGTGACTGCAGCGTCCCCTGGTTGTTGGCTCTCTTTACCACACATCTTGTGAACAATTCGTTTGAACAAAGCCAAAATCCCTCTGGTACTCCTCTGAACATAGCTTAAAGTGCATGTTCCCATAAATTTGTTTTATTACAATTCATCAAACTACTTGTCCTCTCAGTGCATGAAATATGAATAACATCCTGTAAAGCCGGGAGGACCATTTCCAAATTATCTGGTTGTGGAACAATGGAGTTTGTAAATGGATCAGTGGAGTTTCAGTGACTATGAAAGAGGCTCCTGTACAACACAGCAGATCATATACACACACAACATACACAAAACGCCCTTTATGAGGCCCGCTGCAACACGGTGGCGTGGGTTTGAAACTGGATCATGACCTTAGTGACCTCTGCTCGCCTCTCGCTCGGCCGGCTCTCTCTCTCTCTCTCTCTCTCTCCCTCTCCCTCTCCCTCTATAGTCGTGATGCTACATGCAGCTCAGCGGACGGAGCGAAGCATCAACGCTGCCAGTGTGCGGGTGCAGTTTCAGGGTATATGCAGGAATCTTGAAGTTAATTTTAATACCTTTTTAAGACTTTTTCAAGACCTTCTCAATATTTTTTAATGCCTCATCGCCACTTCAAGCTGTAACCATTTACATCAGTGATATTTTTAACTTAACAGTTTTAGTTTGTGATAAAGACTATGGACCACTATGATACAGCAGAGCGTACTTTGTGCTTCTGAATTTCCACCCGCCCGCCCTCTCAGTCCGGCGCTCTCAGAGACAATTTACGAACGCACCCACAATAGCCTAGTTTTTTATGTACCTGTTCATCTTTGTTTTTTAATAAAAATGAATAAATTCACACACTTTTACGATGTTTTTGGGACTTAAACGCTTCAGCTAAGTTCAGAAAAAATACTTTCAAAATTTAAGACTTTATAAAATCGTGATAAGACTTTTTAAAACTTTTTAAGGGTCTTAATTTTCCCAAAATTGATTTATCACCTTTTAATACTTTTCAAGACCCCGCGGATACCCTGAGTTTCCATGGGGTCAGAGCTGGCCTGAGCCAAAACCGTACATGCTAATTTGGGTGTGAGCCACTCTGCATTTAAACACCCACCAGGTCACCTTTTATGCTACTTTTACTTATGTTACTTTTTATTTTAAGAAACAAAAAAATAAGCTGTAGTATGAACCGATGTCTTCAAATTGCTTCCTTAGTCTGGCTATCAACCACCAAAGATTTACTTTTATACATAACGAAACTGAGAAAACCAAGCAATTCTCGGCGTCTGTGAAGCTGTTATCAGCAAAAGTTTGGTGTTTTTATTCAATAAATGACTCATACAATTCATCCATTATCAAAATGATACTCGCTTAATTTTTGTGTTGATCTACTAATTCATGTGTAAGCCCTGCTCCTTCAGTGTTTCGTTTTATTCTATTTTAATTTGCCGGTACAGCACTGACATGCGGAAAAGGTTTCAGGATCCTGGAGCCAAAACACTGCCGCCTGTCTGCTGCAAATGATTAGGTTTGTGCAAATTCTGATTAAAGTTTCCTTTTTTGGTGTGCTTCCACGTCTTGTCCTTGCATCTCTTTGATAGATGATTATTCTGAGGTGATAACATATTAACAGACCATTGTGGCTCACCGCTGGTTGTTTTAAGGGCCTTTCACACAGCGCGCGGTGTGTGAAAGGGTATGGTGCCCGTCTGTGCCATACCCAGTCTAACTGGGTATGGCACAGACGGGCGCAGAGTTTTTTTAGTTTTCTGTTCTGGCGCACTTTTTCTCTGGCGGACAATCCAGCAGCTTCAGATGCACCATGTACCTGTCATTAAGTCAAAGGAGCTCTGCCAGGAGTTCTTCTCACTCCCTTCCTCTCCTTCATATCTGTCCCTGAGGTTTTTCCACTTTTTCTTCAACTCTTCCACTGTAAATAGGCAAATACATTCTTTCATTTATGAATTAGCTGAACTAATGCTTAATAAATTGTTACATGAATGAAGGCTGTATTTTCTCATGTCATCTGATTTCACCTGTTACCTGCTGTGTGTGTGTGTGTGTGTGACTTCTTCACAAGGGATTTTATAATAAATGTATGACTATACTGCATCGTCTTTGCAAGAGTAGTGCATATCTCATGGTGTCAATCATCTGGATTTCTAAATACACACACCTCCTGTCCGTTTAGAAAATCATTTGCTTCAGTTTACAACAGTATTGGTCTTTGATTGCAGAAAAAAAGAAAAAAAATGTCAGTCACTTCAGCTAAAAGCCTTAGATATGTCCGTGCAGAGGCTTTCCATCATGTGATAAATTGGCTTTGTGTTGAATTCATCCTGGAACCTTTGATCTTAAACAGTGCCAGATAAAAGGTTTGATGTCTGATTTTTAAGTATAGCGCCTCCTCAGGCCAACTAATGCAACACAGTGCCAAAATGGGTCTTCCCTGGACTTTGGTATTATGTTTGAATTTAATTTACCAGCAATTGCAGCAATCAGTGTAATCATGTCAGTCTAACTTACAGCACTGGAGTTGGAGCAACATCAGAAATGCAGATATGTAATTACTGTTACCTCTGCCCGTCTGTTTGTTTCTGTAATTCTGTCAGCAGCAGAACTGAAAAAGTATGGCTTGGTCATGGGTAGGCCAAGAAGTGATTACATTTTTGGACCAAAAATGGGGCTTTTGATCCTAATTTTTGGAAAATGCTGTCCAGGGTGGAATTTTTTGAAAATGCTATTTTCATTTTGTGCTGTTCATATAAACCACTCAGCCTTGTTTTTGTTTTTTTTTTTATAATTCCACTTAGTTTTCACTACAATTCTGGACATTGTTAAGACATTTTTGAACTGCCAACAAAGACCTTTTTTTAACAGATGAATAAAATTGCATTTTCAAAAAAATCTGTCTTCATGTGAATAAGGCCTGAGGGCTGTAGTTTCCCGGCGCAGCGCGGGGTGGCGCAGTGAGGCGAACCCCGCGCAGAGCTAGTTTCGACCGGCGAAACGGCAGAGGCGGACAGGGTCCAAGTTTCGCAGGCGGAGGTTCGCCGAGATGGGAGTGGCGGCGCAGCGGGGGGAGGTGCCGACAGATTCGGCTTGGCACAGTGACAGTTTTGTGCCAAAAGGCTTCGCCGAGGTGCGCCAAAAGCTCGCCATCTGAAACCACGTCTACTTTCAGCGCAAGGCGGAGCGGAGCTGGGGCAGTGGAAGTTTGGCTGGCTGGCGCACATCACCAAAACCTCACAATCAGCACAAACGGTGCCAATCTCCTTTGATCTGACATCAGCTGTGACGGGACAGTTGATATGGAGATATATGTATGTGCTGATTGTGATCCTAGCATTGAATAGTGTTTTTTTCGGCATTGTTCATGTGCCTGACATTCCGGAAGCCTGCCTGTGAGGTTTTGGTGACGTGTCCGCACTGCTCGCCGGTCTCCGCTCCGCGCCTGTCTCCTGAGCTCCGCTCCGCCTGCGGCAATAGACCTCCATGTCAGCTGTGTAAACTTTCATTACGCCTTCGCGCAGCGCATTTTAAAGGCAAGGACAGGGGCTCATTTGATTGGTTAAATGTGAATCGGCTGTGTCAAACCCACTCCACACCTTCTCTCCTCCCTTGCGCCGGTAGGAGGGACGGCGGAGTACTTGCGCCACCGAGAACGGCGTGCCAAACTTGAAAAATCCGCCTGGCCACACCCAGTTGGCGAAGCGCATCAGCGCTACGCCCCCGCCTCGCCTGGTCTGCGAAACTAGAGCCCTGAGTGTCTTCTTACTGATTTCAGAGTCCTGCAGGGTCCTGGTGCAACATCCTGCATTCAAATCCAACCCACACTGCAGAAACGCAAAATCTTACCAAGATTATTTGTCTTATTTCAAGTCAAAAATGTCTTATTTCTAGTCAAAATATCTCATTACACTTAAAATAAGACATGATCACCTCAGAAGTAACTTGTTTTTAGACAATTTTCACTTGTTTCAAGTGAAAATTCACTTGAAACAAGTGCAAATTTGCTTGTTTCATTGGCAAAATTTGCCAGTGGAAAAATTCACTTGAAATAAGTGAAAATTAGCTAGAAACAAGAAACAAATTTTGCCAATGAAACAAGCAAATTTTCACTTGTTTCAAGTGAATTTTCACTTGAAACAAGAGACAACTGTCTAAAAACAAGTTACTTCTGAGGTGATCATGTCTTATTTTAAGTGTAATGAGATATTTTGACTAGAAATAAGACATTTTTGACTTGAAATAAGACAAATAATCTTGGTAAGATTTTGAGTTTTTGCAGTGCAGGACATTGTTACCTGTCTTCCTCCTCTGTCTCCCAAAATCTCCTTTCTCTCTCAAACATGTCAAACACATGAAAAAGCTTCCAAATAATCCTCCAACAGGCCAAATACTACTACCTACAATATACTTTTTTAACACCATAAGTCAGTGCATCATCCCTCTGAGTCTCATTAAAGCATAACCAGTGGTGTTCACATTAAAACTGTTTTTACCCTTATTCATAGTGCACCCACTGGGCTAAGCAGTGCAATTATTCACACCAACAGACCAAAGCACCAAGATGCCACCTGAAACTTCAGCTCTGATGGACGGATAGGCGATAACTGAGCTGCAGCTCCCGGGCGCCTCAGAACAGCTCTGAGCTGCCAAGAGGAGAATCCATTCATTTCAAATCAGGTTTCAGATTTAAAAAGAAAATAAATCCTCCTCATGCTGTATGACGGCAGAGATTTCCCAGCAGCAGTGAAGGGCACAGACTCATTACTGAACATCACAATGGGTGAAATATTCTACTGAGTGCATGGCTGCTCAGGCAGACACGCTCTAGTCGGCCTGTTAGGCCTCTGACCACACACAAGAGACGATGGTAACCGTGGTGCGGCACTGTGTGTGTCTGTGTGTGTTGAACATGTGTCGGCATGCCCTGTGGCAGTGTGTGTTACGCCTGTGCATGCTTGTTGATTTGCTGGAATGATGAGTGTAAGGTGTATGAGTCTGTGCGGCGGTGCAGAGCTCTTTTTACAGTCATTTTGGGAGACAGGAAACAGCTTTGGTGTGTGTCTCTTGATCAACATGATAAACACATGCAGCTCACTAAGACAGACGGGCAGATACAGAACAATGATTATGATGTTTCGTTTTGTTTTGTTTTGTTTTGGTGTTTTCTTCTCAGCAATACAACTTTCACCTCCTTTAATTAGGATTCAGGATTCGTAGAAAATGGTTTTTCCACACCATGACGAATACTAGCACAGAGCCAAGGATGAGCAGTTTTTCCTGTCAAGATAATTAGAAAACATAGCGGGTGGAGAGAAGACAGAGTCAAAGTGGACTTCTCACTCAGTGTCCTAGTGATACATCTCAGGTTACACAAACTGCATAAAAATAAATGACAAGTATAAGGCATGCACACATGTTCAAGAAGCTCAATTACTGTTGGACTAAAGGCAAAAGCCTGTTTATTTGTATAGCACACTTCATACAAAACAGCAATTCAAGGTGCTTTACAAAAGTCATAAAAGGACATTTAAAAGCAGAGAGAAAAATAGGGAGAAAGAGAAAAATGCAACAAATAAAAAAATGGAAAAATGAGAAAATAAAAAAAATGCATAGGAAATATAAAATCAACATGCAAACAAAACTTCTGTCTGGATGAAAGTATACAACGATCCACAACCTAGAATTAAATGATCAGCAATTTGCATCAGTTTAAGGGAGAGCAGCAGAGAATATAAAAGTTTCCTGCCTGGAATTTAAACCGTATTTTGTTCCGTCTCTGGGAACATTGAGCAGGCCAGTCCTGGAGGACCTGACACTTCTCGAGGATTCACAGCGCCAAACAAGTCAAAGACATATAGAACAGCAGAGAATGAGTTTGAAATGGCTGCCTGAACCCGACGTGACCCGACTCACATTTTCCATTTTCCCTGCCTGAAGTGATGGGTCAGGTTCTGACCCATGCATTGGTATTTGCTACTCCATATGTATCCATCCAGGTTTGACCCATTGCCTCTCACAAGAGCGCTGTATGTCTGACACACCTAGGTAGATGAAGCCGCTGGGCAGTGATACAGGAACAAAGTAGTTCCACCAGCTGCCAAGTAAGAGGGCTGGAAAACATCACTGACGATGACTCTGTAGAAGAGTTATACTCATACGGAGCAGGGGTGGGAATTATTTTGCAATACTGTCACGATATCTTACCCACAATAGCGACGTTATCACTATACCGGGAATTCTGTGATATGCAAGATATTGTATGATAATCAGCTGATTCATCACTGATTCGTCATCTGTAAACGACAAAAAAAGAATACCCTGGAACAGGCACAAGCAGCAATCGCCCCCCTGAAGGCAGGAAACAAACAGTCTTAACTCAAATGGGCCTTTTTTAAATGAATGTTTATTCATTTACTTATTTATTTATTTTTGTACCTACTGTTGTAGTTTTTCTTTATCTGTTTTTTTTTTTTGTTTGTTGTTTTTTTTGCTAGTTTGTTTTTGGTGTGTGCATGTTTTGTGAATACCCATCTGTAAAATGCATTGGACTGCCTTTCTGGATGTCTGTAAATCAAATAATAAAAATCATAACTGGAAAAAAGTGCTATCTGCGCAAATTAATTATCAATACAAGTGTATCGATAATGTATTACACGAGGAAGTATAGGAATGTATCGCGTTATCGATTTACTGTCCCACCCCTAGTAAGGAGGAAAAAAAAAACCTTTCTATGTATAATATAATATGTACAATAAATATAGCGATAAATATACTATACTATACTGTATAATAAATATTTTTGATTATTCCCTGTGTGCTGCTCCACGTCAAAGATGCTTTATGGCTGAGGTTGTCCTGAATGCAGAAGCTGGTACCTGGTGTCCGTGAGGTGCTACAAACACAGTGGCCACTGAGTGTAAGCAGTGGTCCAAAACACAGGAAGTGTCACGCTGAGCCTCCTAGACGCCTCTGTTTCTCTGTCAGGCTGACTAACACAGAAATGGAGAAGGAAACAAAAGGAAAAGTGACTCAGCCAAGGCATTCTGATGGTGAACAGACGGGGGTAAGATGGCCAGTGGAAATCCAGCACACAAACGAGAGTTGAGGCGACGCTTTTTCTCATGCCATTACAACTCGTGAAGCTTCTGCAGTTGTTTGTGCAGACGGGGGCTGGATGTGGAGCGCAGGTTATTTCTCCCTTGAATGCACTCGTAGACAACACATCGTGTTTCTGATGAACAAGGAAGCTGAGGGTTTCCTGCGTGGCCTTCTCTCTATCAAGTCTCACTCCCACTCACCTCTTCTTTCTGCTTTCATAAACAGGTTTCGGTCAAGTTCATGCTATTATTTCCAACACACTCACGGTACTCACGCATCCTCTTCCTTTCTTTCTAGATTTCTTTCTCTGAATTTGTGCTTTTCTCTGCATTTGTTTCTTAATCTGCTTTCTAATGATTCTGCTCATTTGCAGTTTCTTTTGGCTCATTGCTATTTCTCCCCTCCCTCCTGACAGCGGCTATTCAAATCAAGTGTGGTTTCGCTCAAGTTGGCACTGGGCTGCTCCGCTGTGAGAGTCAGACAGCAGCAACAACAGCAACAAACCACTGTCAGAGGACTAAGTCACAGTCCAAATTTGCGTGGCACTTTTCTGAGGAGGGGTGTAAGTAAGTAAAGCTTTACTTATATAGCACTTTTTACAACACACAGCTACAAAGTGCTTCACACATGCGGGAAATAAAAACAAATGCATGGAAAAACAAATACATAAAAAATATGAAGAAAAAAGAAAAAGAACACAGACAGAGAGGACATTTCAAAGTTATTCCAAAGATCTTTGGTAGAAATCCATGGAAAGGCTTGCCTATAAAAATGAGTCTTAAGAATCCACCTACACTAGCCCAGGGATTCAGCAACACAAAATGGTTAAGATTACTCCCCATCATATTTATATTTTGATGTTTGTAATACATTAAATGCTACATCACACAGAAAAACTGCTGTAGCCTTTTAGTTGAATACTTGTGCCTCGTACAGCAGCACCACAATGCCTTAGGCGGTAGACTGAAGATGCAGTGCTGGGAATAGAAGTTGCTACCTGCCAAAAGTCCACTGTATCCAACGTGAGCGCAAATAGAACCTTCATGGTCACCTTTTCAGCAAGAAAACACATCCACTAATGTTCGGTCGACACAATAGACAGTTAGGCTGCTCATAATTTACCTGTGATGGGTTCTAATGTGTTTGTGCCCAACACAGACCGGTGGTCTTTTAAAAACCTCATGTAATGGACTCTTACTCTCTTGATTTTGTGCAGTTCCTGTTGAAACAGGATGTTTGGGTGGCACTGAGTGCAGGGAGGGATCAATGACAAGTATACACCAATAGCACGGACCAAATCCTAGACCAAACCCAAGAGGATATCAGATTAGGGCTAGGGTTAGGGTTAGGGTTAGGGTTAGGTTAGGGTTAGGGTTAAGTTTGCTGACACTAGCCAATGGCAACTTTTACTGTAGCTCGTCTCTTGAAAAATTCTCCCTAGTAGAGGCAAACAATCTGTCGATTCCAGCACTTTGCCACAGCACTTTGTCCGCTGTCTGCCCACTCGGACTGAGCGATTGGACACTGTGGTGTGACATCAGGGTTTGCTTCGGCAAAAGCTGAATCTGGCTCAACTTCGCGCCGGACGGCCACTGCATTTTTTCCGTATCATCAGCTGGATTCTAAGTGAATGAACCCTAGGCCCTGATCTTTGACCGTGTTGTTTTATTCCAACAACATGGACAGCAGGCTAAACAAGCGATGTAACTTCCACGCCACTTGTGACTACTTGGGTCGAGACACCCTGAAGAAGGCTCTGTCTAAAACACTGGTTGATTTCTTAAAATAAATCCAAGTAAAGGAGTTGGATGTGTGGTTTTATTTATTTATTTATTTATTTTACAGTGTTTTGGTTTGTGTGCAGTTGGTATTTTGTTCCACTGTTGCCGACATGGTGCCACATTTCCTGCTGCTCTCAGATGCGTGGCAGCTCATTTCTGATCAAAATGCCTTATTCCATTTATCGCGCCTGGAGCGCACCGGAATCGGCCGGTCACAGATGTCCAGAAATAACCTGCAGTGGCCCATGGGTGGAATACAAGAAATGACATTCCTATCAGAGGCATAGCTCTCCTCCAAATTTTCAATTTCACAGGCATCTTACGAAGTTTCAAGTGCATTTTTTGCCTCAAGTCATCGCTAATTTCTGACACTGATGCGCGCCCGCACACAAATGAATGCACAGAGAATTCAAGCCTCTCTAGCACCCTATAGACACACTTTTTCCCGGAAAACCCACTTCCCTCTGAAAAATCTTCCGGTCCAAATCAGGCCTTGGATGGATCACCCTAGAAGGCAGTGCTGCTTCGTGAGTTCATCATTCACCATCAGTGAACCTCAAAGGGCTCTTCTTTTATGAATGTCTTCCTAACAATGCAGCCTGTGTGACATGTCTGGGCTCAAGGGATTGCAACTGACGCCCAGTAAAAACATCCTCAAGGCGCTGGTGTTCAACATCACACTGGCACCACGGTTTAAACCTCGTCAGACCAGCACAGACGGCTCCGCCACGGCTGAGGAGGTTAGAGGGAAAGTCCTCTCTCTCTCTGACGAATCTGGAATCTGTTTCAGCCACTTTGATCAGTCAGGTGATCAAGGCTTCCACAACAAGCAACACAAGCTCGTCATCACGACTCTTTGCCACGTTCTGTATGATAACAGGAATTTTACCCGAAGCGTGAGCCATTACAGAAATAGCAAAACCAACAGATCTGAGAATGTTTGTGATCTAAAAGTAAGCCGGAGGCATTGAAACGAGGGGCGGAAATCACCAGAGGTCCACCACGACACTTAGGCTAAGTCACAAAACGATATGCAATAATCCATATTCAATACCATACTTATGTGCAATAACCTGTACAATAATCCATATTCAATACCATACTTATGTGCAATAACCTGTACAATAATCCATATTCAATACCATACTTATGTGCAATAACCTATAGTGCAATAACTCCTGTCCATGTCCATGCACTTGTACATATATTTTTTCTTTCTTTTTATTCTATATATATTTATATTTATATTCCTTTCTTTATTTTTCTTGACTAATTGCTCTTTTTACTTTACACTTTGAGTGGGAGTTGTTATTGTAACAAAAAGTAATTTCCCCCTGGGGGATCAATAAAGTATTCTGATTCTGATTCTGATTCTGATTATTGCAATAACATGTAATGCAATTTATTTCTCCTTTTCACCTGCAAATTATGTCACCAAAGGAAAATATCTGTTTTATCCGATAAGATAAAACAGATGTTCATCTCTCTTCAATCACTTTTATTACAGCAAAACAGGACTGTCAAGCAGACAGACTGACCACCTCCGTCATATCAACCTGTCAGAAATGTTGCATCAATACTTGGCAATACAATATTGATACTGAGCGTCTGAGTGTCAAGACAACATTGCCACACAAAATATCATCATACCACGCTGCATCGATTTTTTTCCCCCACCCCTAGTCGAAATGTGTCTGTGTAGAACCAGCCGTGAGTCCTGTTAGCTAGCATTACTGAAGGCTCCAAGGAAGTTAAGCAGCTGATCCACTGACATAAATTTTAATAATCTAATAAATAAAAAACATTGTCTCCAGGCACATTGGTAGTTTAATGCAAGTTCAAAACAAAACTGTAGATCAGTTACTAAACAACCGCATATAATTCATTTCATACTCAGCATAAGACTTTTTTTCCAGAGATGCACAATATTGGATTTTTTTTTTTATCAATATCTCATATGCTGATATTTTCCAACTCCTCTGGTCGAATGCCAATACCGATATTGATATATGCACAATTTTTTTCCACCTAATTGCAGAGAACATCAAGTCTCTCCTGCTGTGGAATTAATATTTTTTATGCCTCTTATTGTGAAGGCCCAATAGCCGATGCAGACAGTTCTTTTCAAAAATCTACACATTTACTGGGCAAAATAAATAAAAAAATAAACTACTTCAACTTAGTTTATATAAAATATGCCATATTTATTTTCATACAATGTTTTATTTCAAACAAAACTGTCAGATTCATCCGACTTAATCCTCCTTGGATGATGCTCTCCCCTCAGATGATCCTGACAACAGCCACAACCGGGCAAATTTGACCTTTTTCACATATCGACGTGTATTATCTGGGCCAAAAATCAATATTTCATTTTAAGGCCGATATTGACTGATACCGATGATGTGCTGATATTATTGTGCATATCTGTGAATAACTTTATAAAATCATCCAGGGTCATGTTAAAAGGATTCATGATGCTCACTGCTTGTTATTTTTTCTTCTCCAATCTGAAGCT
Organism: Myripristis murdjan; assembly: GCF_902150065.1. Lineage (NCBI taxonomy): Eukaryota > Metazoa > Chordata > Actinopteri > Holocentriformes > Holocentridae > Myripristis > Myripristis murdjan. The sequence continues at coordinate 4,245,929 of NC_043993.1, read as the reverse complement.
CTTTGCACTTATTATCAATGCAACAGATGTGTCATGTAAAGAATATCTGATTGATGGATTGATTAACACTGCACATCCACCCACCCTTTCTTTTCCCTGCTCTTCCTTTTTCTTTTTCACTTAATTTTCAACTTCTTCCTACTTTTTGTTTTCTCTTCCCTCATTCTCTCTTGCTTTGTTTTTCATTCTGTTCTTCTTACTCTCTTGTCTTTCTTCCTGTTAAAGACACTCTGAGGCGTCTCACTGACTTCCTGGTTGTACCAAGCTGTTTCTGCACTCCGGTGGCACCGACAACGCTGAAAACAAACATTAAAAAAAAAAAAAAAGCATCCCCCCCATTTGATTGCTCCTCATGAAAAAAACCCTACAATACTGTGAAAGCTGCATTTGTGGCCGTGCTCCAGTTATGGACCATGAGAACAATATGGAACGAAGAGAAAAGTTACAGATTTGTGTATGTGAGCAACCCCAGGGCCTTCAGAAGACAACTGAAGATATACTGTCTGGTTCCAGCATCTGTGCACAAGCGCCTCAAGACATAGGAGGGAAATATCCCATAAAAACATGCAATAGAAGCCTGTTTGATTTGGCAGAAATCAATGTTGCCTTTGTGCGTAACTCTAGTTGCTGCAGAAGTCAAAACCCTGTGGTAACGCAGCCAAAACTGTTCCCTTAATATTAGTGCCAGCAGAGATTTTTATTTAAATTACATACATTTAAATTTGTCATGTGCATGTTGGACTGTTGAATTCAGAGGAAAAATTAGTTTCATTTGAAACTGAACGATTTATAAATGATTGCATGATGCATTGATGATAAAGCATACTATTAAAGCAATCTGAGCTCCCATAAGCATTTGTCACTGTTTCGACACTTTATAAACTAAATGAGCGATTAAAAAAAAAAAAAAAAAAAAAAAAAAGAACAGTGAAAACAATCATTAGCTGCAGCCCTGAACTATTATTGACATTTTTCCTTAGATTTTGGAGCAAGACAGGCTGCTGAGAGAGAAAGGCATAAGGCATGTGGCGAGGGTTCAAACACATTTACACAGTTTAACTTCAAATCCAGTTTTTTCACTTCAGATTAACTCAATCCAACAATGCCACCAGCTCCCACTAGTTTTTGTCCTCGTCTCGTTTTATGCACTTTCGCCAGCCACCTCTCAGGGTGTGAACTTGAATTTGCTCTTCGCTTCACCGCATCTGTGTTCTTCTGCCTCTTCTCACAGCAACGAGTCTGCCCCAAACCTGTGACCTGTTATTAAAATGAAAGTCACTGCTCTGCTGGTTAGAAGAGCAGCGCGAGTTCAGCAAAAACACCAGTCTACTTCCTCTTTCTGTGCAGGCCGCAGTTTCCTCTCTGGCACAATTTTAATCAAAGTCATAGCAGCATCAGCCAGCCTCAGTTCATCAGGCTTCACACTCGATCTGCACTTGAGTTTTCTGAGCAGGATACACAGTCAACTTGTGCGAAAGGAGAAAGGAAAGGCCAAGTCAGAGATTAGAAAAGCACTGGCTGCTTGTTGCTTTTTGAGCAAACGCTAGCTTTCCCACGGGGGAACGTGGGGAAAATGTGATTGACTGATAATTTAATCAGACTCCTCTATATTCTGTTCAGCAGTAGCACTCTTGCAAGTGCCTTTGAGTCTTCGGGTTAAAGAGAGAAAAGAAACAGGAGAAGAAAAACAGAAGTTGCCACAGAGGCCTATCCTCACTGTCCACATGTTATCACAGGATGCAGTGCAAACCTCATGATTACAAAACACAACGCTCTCCATCCGCCCTCATCCATGACAGGGAAGTGCCACACTCACAACCACACCGGCTACATTTGAATACAAAACTATTTTATCCCCATTTTCTGAATACATCATTCTATCAAAAAAAATTCCTCATCCTAAAAAATTATTGATGGATGCAGCCTGGATGCTCTGTGCTCCAGACATGTTGAACACTGAAGTTTAGATCACAAAATATATATCTATCATTGGCCCTCCACTGCTGGAAAATGTTACCCTGCATGATAAAAAAAAAAATCTAAACTAATCATATAGCCTTATTTCTCCAAATTAAAAATATAAATAAATATGGGGGAACTACAGCGTGATGAGATCACATTTCAATATGTGTGTATCCAATAAGATGGGTGAATGCAGTTACTCAACACTTGGAGTCTTACCAAGCTACTGGGGCTGGGCAGGATGGAAAAAGTCAAATATCACAATGTTTTTGACCAAACACCTTGATATTCATATTGTGTCAATATTATGGAGATGGCTATTGGTGTTTTCAGAAATGATTTTTCACAATGAGATTTTTGATAAATAATAATCAGTAATGCCTTTATAATCACTGAGTAACAGCTAGAACAGTCAGATAAGTTTAGAAATGTGAATTTCTTCACTGTAATGCAGTTTTTAAAAGCAGGAAAAGACAACACTTACACCATATCACAATATTACGATATCTAACACCCAGTGGTGAGCGGTGACGTTTTTGTGTAGTCATGCTGTGGTCCCATTTTCATGCAAGTGCCCGCGAGGGCGCAAGCTCGAAAATTCTTGGGCATTTATTTATTAATAAAAACACAAAATATGGTTTTTAACTATACTATATCAACTCGACAACTCGATTTGGATAGACACGCTTGCACATTTTGCCCCAATGTTACCAACAAAATGTTGGAATTTACCATGAGATCTGAACTATTGGGACGTGCCACGGGGTGATGCAAACACACAGCATAGTCCAGTAATTTTAGGCCAAAATTGGGGTCAACCTAGGACAAATTGCAAGAGAAGCAAACTCAACTAATTCTGTATCCTCAGTTTGTCCTGAATGAGGGGAAAAAAGTCCCAAGAAATCCCATTGGTGGAAAGTTTTGAAAATCACCTATTTATGACCACATATTACCAAAAAAACACTGTTTTTAACACACAGGGGAAAGGGGTTCAAAATTTTACTTTCAGATATCACTATAAAAATTCACAAGATGATTACACACACAAAGACAAGAAAAAAAGTCAATTACAAGTTCTTTGAATTATTCTGTTTACACATGCATATCACACATTATCTGATTTGATATGCGCTAATAAGGAATATCAGGAATAAATGCCAGAAGAGACATTTAAACAGTGAATTAAAAGGTTACTATATATATAGTAACCTTGAATTAAAAGGTTACTATATAACAGTGAATTAAAAGGTTACTATACAGTAACCTTTACAGCCTGCTCCAAAGGACAGAGGAGCTACAAGGCAATGCACAGAGGGAATGTATACAGTGATATACTATAGTATCCATATAATGCATGGAGAAAGGAAGAAAGCATAGAGGCAGAATATTTTGTTTGGTTGTTTTTTACACAGTCCATTAGGTGAGCAGGTGCTCCCTAAAGAGCTGGGTTTTAGCCTTCTCTTAAAGACTGAGAGGGACTCTGTGGGATGAACGGAGTTTGGGAGCTCATTCCACCACAGAGGAACCACAGAGGAGAGGAGTCTAGCCAGTGATTTATGGCCTTGTTGTGCTGGAGGCACCAGGCGCCGCTCCATGGAGGAGCGAAGAGGACGGGAGGGAGTATAAACCTGGAAGAGGGAGTCCAGGTAGGTGGGTGCAGTTTTGGTTGCATTTTCTGCAGCTGCAAATGTGCAGTGTGAAACCTAATTGGACTACACAGAAAACAAGGCAAAAGCATCAATTTCACTCTTATTCTGACCAGCCAAATGTACTTAGAGGTGAGAAAATGCCCTAAGGCTGCAAGTTCCCCCAAAAAAGTGCTCAACTACAGTAGAAAAAGTGGAATGGGTAGCAACAGGCAACAGGAGGGGAGCAGTATACAGACGCCATATAACCATGTTTGCATCTTAAAAATGTGATTTACAGCTGATTCGCTCTTAGAGCAGCAGATGCTGCGGTGCGATCCATATGGAAACCCCAGGAAGTTCTGCATTTCCTGCAGTATGGCTGAAATAACGAGGTGATTGAATATGGCATTTGATGAGATAACTGCATAGTGGAGGCATGGAGCTGCACACAGAGCCACCCTGTGCGCTGAATTAGACATGAGTCTTCCTGTCTGGAGGATAAATGTTGGGACTTTCCTTCCAGAGAGAAGAAGGGTCAGCTGCCTTCACTTAGCATCACATCCTCAGCAACCCAACGCTGTGCGGCACAGGTGGGTGATCGGTCTCTGGGGTGTATCTGGGTTAGCTGGAAGGATTGGATTTTTTTTTTTTCAAATATCCTATATGCCAATATTTATTTATATATTAATAACTCTGTTGCCCATATTTCTTTCACCTATTTGCAGAAAATTAAGTCTCTCCTGTAGGGGAATTAACATTTTATTATGCCTACTCTTCTGGCCCACTGGCAGAATCAGACAAAATACAAAATTCTTTTCAAAATGTACACATTCACTGGGCAACATAAGACAACGACTTTGGCTTAGGTTATCTAAAAAAATGCCATATTTGTTTTTATATAACATTTTTATCCTACTGAAACAGGTTTGGATGATGCTCTCCCTGAGACAATCCGGACAACAGCCACAACCCGGGCAAATCTCACCTATTTCACATATCAGCATGTCGTATCAGCAGAAATGTTCATTTCGGGCAAAAACGATATTTCATTTCAAAGCTGATATTGGTCAATGACGTGTTGGTGTTATCATGTATCTCTAGTTACAATGTATTGCTGAAACATTTAGTCAGTTAACTGAGTAGTCAATTAAAAGAAACTTAATAGATTCATCGAGTATAGAAAATGGATGGATGGATGGAAGTTTGATAATCAATTAATTGTGTTGGTCATTTATCAAGTAAAAAACACAAACATTTGCGGATTCCAACTTCACTAAGATCACCAAGATGCTATATTGCCTTATGGTTATATCATTTCTATACTTCAATATCACTGGCTGCTGGTCTGACTTAGGAAGCAAATTGAAGATGTCACTTTGGGCTCTGATCACTTCCCATGAGAGTATGGCACTATTTTTTTTTCCATTTATACACTTACTGATGAACAGATAAATTGAAAAAAAAAAAAAAAAAAACAATAAATTATTAAACAATGAAATTAATCATTAGTTGCAGCTCTAGACTATTACTGGAAGTGTTTTTGGAGAGAGACGGGACACACTGGGGGTAGGGAATGGGGTCCCGGGCCGGATTCAAATAAAAACAGACACACCGAGGTGAAGAGCCGTGGTCCTACCTGTGGTCTGTCGCAGCTCCTCACACAAGCTGATGTGGGGAAACTGCAGCATCTGCTTCCATTTCTTGCTCTTTCCTTTTCTGTTTCCGCCGCCTCCTGGAAAAGAAAAAGGCTTGGTTTAAAACTGAAGCTGACGAGCAGCATGTTTCCTTTACGGCCATCTGTAGCATCAGGACATGACAGGTTTACACAGCACATAGCACTCTGGTTACTGGTATCGGAGTGGGGTTCGAACATTTACAGGGCATTTTGACAGGACACTTCCCCCACAGTAACTTCACTTGGATCTGTTTTATGGTTTGTTTCCTCGCAGTAAGATATGACACAGTTAATTCCAGCCATCTTGGCGTCATAAGAAAAATGCCACAACCATAGCCGTGTTTTTTGTCTGCTTTTCACTGGTGTTTGCATTTCTGCACTTGCACAGCGCATGGCTGTAAATGCTATTCTCAGTGTGGGCTGAAAGCAGAAGTCGCTGCATGCACCTTTCTCCCAGAACTGCTCTTTTTGTCTAACTGTAGCACATTAAGACCTGGCAAAACTTCATTCCAAAAACTAGTCAAGAGCACTAGACACACAAGAGGATTCCAGCCACACCGGTAAAACAGCAGGAAGAGAAAAATGTATTTATTCAGCACATGGCCTCCATCAGGGATAAAAAAAAGGTATACTAACAGTCCAAATGCAAATTTTTCAGCTAAGGGTGGCAACACATGTGCACGGTCCCACGGTCCCACCCTTTCTGACTCAGTGGTCATGTTTAGTATTAAAATTACTGGCAAACCACAAAAAGCCCCCAGTATATGCTGTTTCCAGTGACCCTGATATCAGCACGTGTGAGGGGACTTTGGAGACGCCAGCAGACACAACACACAGTTTGGTTTTGAACAGTAAATGTAAAGGGAGTCAGAGTTATTTTACACAGCATGTAGGTTCATTATGCATAAGCCTGTCCTTTTCATACTGTGATTTTGATATGGCACAGCCTTCTTTCTTACCACTTTTGTATCTTTTTCTTTGCCTTGTATTCTGATATTCTATTCTTTTTACCCCCGTTTTAAACCTTTAGCCTATCTCTTCTTTCTACACAATAATGCAGCTGCTTGCTTTGAATTGGCAAATGAGGGATCGATGTCAATAAAGCAGCACTGCATTGAGCCTGAACTGAAAAGAATACAGAGTATTCTTTAACTAGCTCCTACCTAGCCTTTAACTAGCTCCTATTTTATTCCACACTGTTGTCTTTTATTGTTTTACTTGCATCTTTTGTTTTATTTCAAATTTTATTTCAATTTTTAGCCTTTTCTTTTTAATTCCACCCTGTGCTGTGTTTTATTCTTTTTAATGTTTTACTTAATGCGTTTTCAAATGTTCTTCTTTTTATTGTGAAGCACTTTGAGCTGCAGTTCTTGTATGAAAGGTGCTATACAAATAAAGTTTTATTATTATTATTATTATTATTATTAAAACTCTGGAGCAAGTACACAAATGTTAACTGATGTGCACTGAGCCTGTTTAATAAACTGACAAAACAAATAACAAGGCACTGTAAGTTTTTTTTATATTTTCATAATCAATCACCAAATTGAACGAAACCTTGATGGTTTCACAGAGCACCAAACGGTACTAACTCTTACAAGTAGGGCTGAGCAATTAATTGAAATATTATTGAAGTCACAATATGATCAAGTGCAATATCCTAATCACAGGAGCTGCGATGTTTTGAGAAAGATACCATGCATGACAACGTATCATTCTGAATGAAGCAATATGGTGCCACAGAGACGCCCTGGCTTACTAATCATATTCTCCTGATGTGAAAAAACTGGTTTGTTTGGCAGAGCTGCCGGCAAAACTCACGTCATTATCGTTTTAACAGATTTTTCCAAAGAAAATGACAATTATGATGCAACAATCTGCATTCCCACAAGAATTGTGAACCGTTACACAAATGCAATATCTGTCAGAGTAATTACTTTTTTTTTTTTTACCATATAGTTCAGCCCTCGTCTACAGGCCGATGAATATCAGGATCTGGGTTTGCATAATTATTTGGAATGTTCTGGACAAGTTTAGTGTCATAGCAACAGTAAACATTTTATTTTCAACCTGCAGGTAATTGTATGAAAGTTGCACAGTGTAAAGCCGGCTTAAAAGTACTGGCTAAGAAGCTTCTCGTCCACGTAAATGTTTTTCAAAAATCAATAGCACTTGGTAAAACAACATGAGCGGGGCAAAGCGGTTTGGTGGTTGCGAGTTCGATTCCCGGGTTTGGGCTTTTCTGTGCGCAGTTTGTTTCTCACAAGTCCCTAAAAAACACACAGACTCGGCACTGCAGGACTCCAGACTGCTCATCAAGCGTGAATGTGTGTGTCTGTCTGGTTACTGTGTACATCTCCCTGCCCACTGCCCAGTGCATGCTGGGATAGACTCCGGTCCGTGACCCTGAATAGGAAGAAGTGGATAAGAGAAAAGAATGAATGAACAAAAAGAGAAAAGCAGCACTTTAGATTCCTTAGCAAGTGTGACGCAAATCGGTCGTGCCGTGTGTATTTGCTGTGTATTTAAGTGTATTTTGCCATATTGTTTGGTTGGTGTGTATATAAAGTGTGTGTGCATGTGTGTGTGTGTGTGTGTATCAAATCCTACATTAACAAGGCACTCACTCAGTACACTTTGCCCTTTCTTTGGTACTTGGAGTGAGTGTGTGTGTGTGTGTGTATGTGCATGTGTGTGCGTGTGTGTGTGGTGCAGCCCCACAGCCTCTTGAGGAGAAGTGAACAAGGGGAGTAAGCGGCCATGACGCAATCATGCCGATGACGGGCACAGAGAAACTGAAGGAAGTTCCTCTTCCCTCTCGCTTGCTGCACAATGTGCTTTAACACACACACACACACACACACACACACACTACAGTGCTGATCAGGCCACATATTTTTGTCCAAACTCGACCCGAGCCTGAGCCTTTTTATTTATTTTACACTAGAGTAAACGTTTGGATACCGGAACATAATTTCGGGTATCCACACTGTAACACACACACACACACAGCCTTTACAGCTATAAGCTTCTCTATAAGCCTGCTAGCATCACAAAAGTATTAACTACTACAATATTATGATGAGCAAAGCCAAAGGGACGTCGATGAGACACGAGGCTGCAGCTGTGGCCTCCAAGCTGAATGCTAACATGGGATTTTTAATGGCTTATTTGTCATTAATTGGATACAATTAACATCTATGCTTCAGTGTTTAGTTAGGCATTAAAAAAAAAAAGATTAATTACGTCTCAGCACAGGAGAGTAACTATTATTGTGTAATTAATTCCTTTCAAACCCCACACTGAGCAAATATAAAGGGTTTAATCCAGCTGTAACTACTTAAGAAGCCCCTGATAGTTTAGAGTGTGTAGAATAAGGCATGCAAATGAGCTAATAAGTAGTTAATAATGACTAATACAGAGCTAATTCTTACGCTAATAAACAACTAACTAATAGATAATAAGTGTTACAAATCGATCTCCTCATGGTGTGCTAAGTTAGCCTCCTTTCTGTCCAGACAGGCTCCATTCATTTGTCTTCATTCACAGATTTTCGACAGTTTTTGAAAATGCAACTTCTTTTCTCTGTTCTGGCCTTCTGTCCACGGGAAAACAATGTTTTTTGTCATTGAGCAACAGTTTCCAGGATATCGTTTTTTTTTTTTTTTTTGAAAATGGCATCTTTAGTTGTGTGGACAGGCGAAACTGTCAGCTCCCTCCCTTTGCTTCTTTGCACTGACTCAGAGTGGACCCGCTGACCTCACACAGCAGCAATAATGCTCTCTGTTAACTTCAGCAGTTTGTATTATTCATAACAATCAGGATCTCTGCCTCGTCTGTCAGGGTGAATGACTCACCTTGTTTTTCCAACAGTATTTGTACTTGCACTTATAAGTCAGGTCAACACAGCACTCCAGTCTGTGCTCAGCTTCTTCAGCCTGCTAACACAGCGGAGGCTTGTGCAAGAAATGAAGAGGAAAGACATTAAGCTGCCTTTTGAGCAACAACATTTGGTCAACAGATCAGAAAGGAGCAAATGATTATAATAATGAGGATGAGGAAATACAATTGTTTTGCTATAACTATTTTCTGGTGGGCCCTTGGTATTCTTCCAGCTTCTCATGTTCCTTCGTCCTGATGTTGCTGTTGCTTGGGATTGCTACATCTATCACTGCTGTCTTCCTCTGCTGTTTGTCGACCAGCACGATGTCTGGTTGATCAGCCACCACCAGCTGATCCGTCTGGATCTGGAAGTCCCACAGGATCTTGGCTCTGTTGTTCTCAACCACCTTTGGAGGCGTCTTCCATTGGAGGGACTTCCAGCCCCAGTTCGGTGCAGATGTTCCTGTACACTCTGCCAGCCACTTGGTGATGGTGCTCCATGTTTGCCGTTCCTGCCAGCACCGTGCACCCCGCTGTGATGTGCTGCACTGTCTCAGGGGCCCCTCTGCACAGCCTGCACCTGGGCTCCTGCCTGGTCTGGTGGACCTGGTATGGATCTGGTCCTTAGGGCCTGTTCTTGTGCTGCCATGATCAGAGCCTCTGTGCTGTCTGTCAGTCCAGCCTTTTCCAGCCACTGCTGTTTTCTCCATATCAGACACTGCTGCTGTCTGTTGGAGGTACACACCATGCAGGGGCTTGTCCTTCCATTATAGCGCCTCTTCCTCTTCCTCCTCCTCCTCAAGGCTTCTGCTGCCTTAGGTATTCACTTAGCAGGTCATCACTGGAGGCCATCTTCCCAATGCATTCCTGGATCTTTGTTGTTTCATCCTGAATGGTGGCTTTGATGCTCACCAGTCTTCTGCCTCCCTCCTTCCGCATAGCGAACAGCCTCAAGGTGCTGGACTTGGGGTGAAACCCTCCATGCATTTTGAGGAGCTTCCTTGTCTCAGTGACCTCAATCTCCTCCTCAGATCTATATATATCCATCTATATATTGTAACTGCCCCATTTCATACTTGTTTTGCTAACTGACATTTTTGTCTTTTTTTCTCGTGTCTTTCATTATTTTACTCCACTTTATATATGTAAAGCACTCTGTAACTGTTTTTAAACAGTGCTATGCAAAAAAGTTATTATTATTATTATTATTGTTGTTGTTAGCAGCAGCAGCAGCCACAGCAGCAGCAGCAGTAGTAGTAGTAGTAGTAGTAGTAGTAGCAAAAGCACCAATCACCACTATAGTATAGTCATGATGTCCATATTAATATCAAGGTATTTGGTGATGATATTGTGATATTTGATTGTGTCAGTATCAGCCAGCCCTGTGATCAAAGGTGTTTTTGCAGCTTTTTTGGAAAGCCTTAAACATTGTGAAATTGGGATGAGAGCCCAGCAAACACTTTGAATAGATGTCGATATGATGGCTTGCACAAGCGCTGACAACCAAAGTAAGTAACACACCAAAATTTGAGATCATTTTCTGTAACTGCATCACTTCCTGCTACCAGGATGTAAAGATCTCTCTGGCATTAGTTCAATACAGTTTCTGCAGCTGTAAATACCAGTTTGCACCAAGCCATACCATAACCTCTCTCAGTAAGAGGAGGCCTGGCCGTTTTGGAGGTTAACTGAGCCTGACAACACTCACAGAAACACAAAACAAAGTGAGCAACATGTTTTTTTCTTGACATCACAGTGTTTTGGTGCCAACAGCACTGAGGCATCTTGGCCCGTGTTGCTGAAAGAAGGAGAAACACAATGCCTGGCTTGAGAATTTGCTATTCAAATGTCAGTGACAAGCAAAGATGAATAAAAAAAAGTGCTGTCATCATTGGAAAAACACAATGCAAACAGCATCCTGAGAGCATCATTCATGTCTCCTGGCTGATGACCACAGGGGCTGCTGGATCGTCTTATTGGATGCTAGTGCACATGCAAAGCAAAGCAAACAGTATGCAAATGTCAGCAAATCAGCGAGAGACAGAGAGGTAGTGAAGCACAACACACACACACACACACACACACAGGAGGATACACAGTAACAGAGGAAAGGGAGTGGAGATTTACTGTAGAAAAAGATGATCTGGTAACACCAGTGTCCATTAGCTAATGCATTTACTGACATGAATTAAATATAACATCGACAAAGATGAATTAATGTGAAATGCACATGAACAACTGCACAAATGAATGTTGTAATGCATTTGTTAGAGGAGTACACATTTGGGTAAACTCCCCTTTTTACAACTGCCCCAGTGGTTCAGTTCCTATGGGTAGCATTTCATGTTAGCTTAGCATAAAGACTTGAAATGTATGGGATTTGCTAGCCTGGCTCCATCAAAGTGAAAAAATAAACCTTACAGCAACTGTGAAGCTGTCTTATTTACACAACATGAATGAATGAATGAATGAATGAATGAAGAATTTTATTTTCAAACAAGTATACAACAAAAAATATATAATATATATATATATATGTGTGTGTGTGTGTGTGTGTGTGTACGTTTTCCATATATAAATACAAAAAATAAAAAAAGGACAACAAAAAGAGAAACAGATAAAAAAGAGAAACAGATAAACAACATAGTGTATCCTGTTTGAAAAAGGAGTAGGAAGAAGTATACACTTTTTTATACCTACCCCTTTCTAACTATTCATCATAACTGATGTAACTGGATTCTATATAATTAAAGACAAGTCTGAAACACTAATTCTGCAAGTGTTACATGTCGTGCCACTGACTGAAGCCACTTCGTCACAACCAGCATGAGTTCATGTTAGCATTAGTTGACACTGTGTAACCTCGTCGAACCCAGCTGATTTCCCCTTATGTTTCAAAGTTAGAAAATTTTTTTTTCAATGCTGTACAATAGAGTCCCATCCATATTGTGTCTCTGCTGGTTACAGCTTCCATGAGGCTCCATCACACTGATACTGAGTGAAATATTCAAAGCCAAGGTGCCGTTGTTTTATGGCAGCAGCGTCACAGCAGATAGATACATCATTTTATACACATTTCCCTGGAATTCAGCAGCCCATGTTTGGGATCGTTGGAAACACTGGGATCTCCACTAGAATTTCAAATAAAGTTCTGTGGATTTGAAAAAATCTCAGCCGTGCAGCATGCATTTGTTATGACAAAAGCAACCCTTGGGAGCAGCAGCGTTGAAGAGATTAATGCACTTTTATTGCCAAATGTTTCTGATTTATCTTGATATTTTGACAAGGCTGTTCCCAACTTTTAGCCAACAGTGCACGCTCAGCTGAAGTGAGTAGATAGATAGATAGATAGATACTTTATTCATTCCGAAGGAAATTCACAGTTTTCAGCAGTATCCACAGAGTACAAGATTAAGTAAATCAAAAATAAAGAATAAAAGATGACACTCGAGATCTAAAGATCTAAGTACCCAATGTGCAAAAAATGTGCAAAAATGTGCATAGATGAGCGCAATGTGCAAATTTACAGTATAAACAGATGATACATAAATAGCACCCAGATGATAAATAGATGATAAAAAAAAAAAAAAAAAAAAAACAGTGGGCATCGATGTATACAATGTGCATAGATGTGGGCAATGTCCAAATTCACAGTATAAGCAGATGATAAATAGCAGCAAGCAATATATACACTATAAACGAGGAATATATAAAAAATAGAAATATGAACAGTCTGCAAGCTAACAAAGTGAGAGTGACAGAGAGAGCCAGGATGACTTTTACTGCTCATTTCTACTCTCACTGAGAACTTCTGCATGTCTTTAAAACCATGATGATAAAACAAGATAAAATGCTCTCTTATGGCCAGTCTGTGATACCACTATTAAAAAACAATATTCAACATGAAACTTATGCAAGTGATGAGCTTCAACTCGGCTTTTGAAACACCTCGATGTATGCTAAGAGGCTAACACTCATTTTGCAGCGTGCAATACACACACAGCAGCAGCGTCGGTGACTGATAGCTCTCCCAGCAGCACAATAGCCCTGGTCATGTGATGATGTGGGGGGTTACACATACAGGCTGCACAATCAATCGCAGATAACTGGTTTTACATTTCCTCAGTTACCAAGCGTGTAATCCGGTGATACTGAAGTGTTTGTCACCACAACCTCTGCATGTGCGACGCGCGGCCATGTGACCAAAACTTCAGATCAGATGGAGAAGCAGCAGAGGAAGCTCACACGGATCAACTGAGGCAGACAGCAGCCATAAGAAAAGTGGAAAAGAAAGAAACTGGAGCAGCCCAACATCGTAGACACTGGAGACATTTGAGTTTTAAATCAGATGATAATCAAATCCAGAGCTGACCACATAGTAATAAAGTACTAATTATTTATTACTTGAATATTGTAATAACACCATAAAAGTAAAATAGTGAAAGCAAGCTGCTTCTTTGAGAAAGATTGCACTGAAATGAGTGGAAAAGGGAAAACTATGTTCGAGTGCAACAGCACAATGAAATTATGTTGTCTCTCAGACAAATAAATGTGATTAATAATGGCTATAACAAATATGAGGAATAATTTGATTATCCATTTTGCTGCAATTGTGCAGCCTGAGCTGAAAGTCTTCATCGAAAGCATGTGATCTGTGATTTCTCTGTGAAATCTCAGTTTATAGAAGAAGCTTTTTCTTGCCTTTTGCATCATAAACTGCCCTCTTTTCACTTTTTGGTTGAGCGCGAGAAACGTCTGTTTCTAACCATCAACACCAACACCTTCCACCAGGATGAGGACTTCTAAGTGAATCTGAATCTGAGTCCAACAAACTGCTGCAGGTACAGCAATCCCAAGAGGGCAGCGTTTAGATATTTTCTCAGACAAACAATAAGGGAGAAGATACGGCAAAAATAATAACAATAACAATAATAATGCTAATTATAATAAAGATACAGACTGCTAGGGCTCAGTTTTCATTTAATTACAACGTTTTGATGACAGGAGCAAATGGAATTAAACAAGAAGTAGATTCATCTGCAAGATACAGAGGTGGATTTCTCCATCCAATATTTCTTGGATAAGTACTTTGGAGTTAATCTGTTTTAAATCTTGGCCTGCCTCTAAAAACGTCAGCCACATCTGCTTTCTACACTGCAAAAAGTCAAATCTTACCAAGATTATTTGTCTTATTTCAAGTCAAAAATGTCTTATTTCTAGTCAAAATATCTCATTATACTTAAAATAAGACATGATCACCTCAGAAGTAACTTGTCTTTAGACAGTTTTCACCTGTTTCAAGTGAAAATTTACTTGAAACAAGTTAAAATTAACTTGAAACAAGAAACATATTCTGCCAATGGAACAAGCAAATTTTTACTTGTTCACTTGTGTCACAAGTAAAAATTTGCTTAAGACATAATAATAAGACATTTTTACTTGAAATAAGACAAATACTCTTGGTAAGATTTTGACTTTTTGCAGTGTAACATACCTGGCTGACTCTGCTGTCAACACAGGACATAATGATGTGAAAAGCGAAAACCGGTGTGCAGAGAAAGCAACGCGTCACCGCAGCCAGACATCCTGCTTGAGCTCCAAGGCGTGTGACGGGAGGGTTTTCATATGAAGAAGCTCTGGGTTTGAACCTGCGTGAGCCGAGTGCGCTGCGGCAGAGAGGAGCGCCCCGTTCCCGCTACCCTGTTGGGTGTCGGCTCATCTCCTCCCACAGGAAGTGGCGAATCAAAACTTCAGAGTGAAATCCTGTCAGCACAGAGCTGGACCCAACATCGTGCACACATCACAAACTGGCCAGGCTGCTGAACCTGAGCAAGATGTGTGCAGTTCACTGACATCACCGTGCAGGATTTCTGGGTACTGAAGTTCAAACAACATGTTACCTCTCTCTGCCGTATGGACAAAGTTATATAATGCAGCTTTGAGAAGCACAAATCCATCCCTAAAACTCTTCAGCACTGTCAAGAAAAAATGAGCTTTGGTGGCGTACCTTGCATTTCGGGCTGCAACTAATGAATATTTCATTGTTTATTATCTTTTTTTAAATCATTTCGTGTATCAAGTTTCAATGGAGGTTAGCCAAAGTGTCCAAAGTGATGTCTTCAAATTGCTTCTTTAATCTGACTAGCAGCCAAAAAAAAAACAAAGGATTAACGTTTTAATGATATGAACGAAGAAAGCTAAGACAATCTGGGCACCCCGGAGGCCTGGCAGAGCATGCGCCACGCATCGAGGCTGAGTCCTGACTGCAGCGGCCCGGGTTTGAATTCGGCCCGGACCCTTTGACAGGACATCACCTCTCTCTCCCCTGCCTTTCCTGACTCTCTCTATTGTCATGATCAAGAAAGCAGAAAAGCCCAAAAAGTAATCTCTGAAAAAAAAAAAAAAGACAATCTTAGTATCTTAGTGAAACGTTTGGTATTTCTCTAACCCGGGTCCAGCCCTCGTGAATCACCAGGCCCACAGTTTTCAATTACATGGTGATTCCTGAGGTCTGGGAACGCTCTCATTCCTGGGGGTAGACTTGATCATAATCAGCCAGTCAACAAACTCTCTGATGAAGCCTTCACAGTGCGCAGTGAAAAGTATTTCGACAATCTCTCCTGATCTTGAGAAATGTTACGGCATCAACAAATTAAAAGATGAACAATTAGCCAGTCTATCAGTTGCTGTTGTTTCGGTGATGCCTGATGACGCAGTCAGTTAACCGTCTGCTACTGGTTTTATACTGGTGCAATATGATTTGTGATTTTTGTAGGAATGATCATTTTTGCCTCAGAATTTTCATTGTCACTGGAGAGCCCATTTAAATGATGACGGTGTGTTTTTTTTCTGGAGTCTGGGCCAAACAGACATGTCATCATACATCTGGAAAATACAATTTGTAGACCATGGCATAAATGTAGCACCATAACACTTTATTTATGACGATGTTTTGTCACACGTTTGACAGTTCTCAAAAAATTGCATCTCCTGTGATTTGGATATTGCACTCAGACATATTGTGATTTCGATAATATTTCAATTAATTGTTGAGCCTTAGAAACCAGGCGAGCATTTTTCTTGATTATCAAAACTTGAATCAATTAACGCTCTAGGAAATGCGTGCGCTCAAAAACGTGAGGAAGCACTTTACCCCGCCCACATGGTGCCTATATAAGGTCAGGGGAACACCCTCGATGAATATGCAAATACACGATGGAGCAAGAGTCACTCATCATCGTGAGCCAATAGATCCTGCCGGTCTCTGAAGAGCCGCTCCCTCCGGAGTCTCCCGTGCACCAAGTCCTCCAGCAGGGCCAGATAAGCCATTGTGTGTTTTTACACATTGTGAGTGAGGGCCCTTTAATAACCACCCATCACTTGATTTTCTGAACAGCAACAGGTGCTGTAGCCTAATTGATAAGCAGTTTTGCGCTTCATGTCATTTTAATTACAATTGTTATTCATTTTAAACGTTATGGCACATTTTGGGAACACGGTTAGGCTACTGTCTGCCTTACTGTTTAGGCTATGTGAATGGATTTCATACAAACATTTTAGTTTCACAATAATGTATGCGCGCACGTTTGTTTGGGCGTGTGTGTGTGCGCGTGCATGGGCGTGCACTCCCAGGATTATCTATATCAGTTATGCCTCGTTCTTCGTTTTCTCCAATATATCCTTCATATTTAATCTGTGATGGGTAATATTTGATTATTTCACACAAAAGTATCAATTTCACATATTTTCTGTGATTTCATCCTTCTGCTGTTGGCGTCCCAGTTTCCCGTTTCTCCAGATTTTGTGCGTACGGCAGGGTAAGAGCTGCCATGGAGGTGCGCACATTCTCCCGTCAAGTTTGTTTTTTATATATCCCAAACGCTGCTTACAAAGTGGCGTACGCCCTCTTTTGTGCGTACACAGTGTTGAGGCCCCTGATCATGGAGGTGAGGACAGAAGACGTTGAGGAAACAGTGTGAACGCAGCTTCACTGGCAGAAATAGAGTTTCTCGCCTGGACCCAAACAAGCAGCAAGAGCACGACTAAAACGCTAAGATTTACTAAGATCTACTGTCAAATGTAAAGGTCACAAATACATGACGGTTATAAAAATAACAGTCCTGTGAGGGGAAAACAATGCTACGATGTCTACCTTTTCTCTGTTCATGTTAATATAAAATTAATTCTTGGTGGGTTTTTTTGGCTGCTCTTCAGACTAAAGACACAATGTGAAGACATCGCTTTGGGCTCTGATCACCTCACAATAGTATTTTTTCAATAATTTTGACAGTTTATTTACAAAATAAACGGAGAGAGAGATTACCTGATTTGTATATGTATAGCCTACAGTAGGGGGCGCCCTGGTAGCTCACCTGGTAGAGCGTGTACCACTTGTTAAAGCTGAGTCCTGATCGCAGCGTCTGACCTCAGGCCCTCAGGCCATTCTCTCTCTCTCTCTTTCTCTCTCTCTCTTTCCCTCTCCCTCTCCCTCTCTCTCTCTCTCTCTCTCTCAAAGCAGAAATGCCAAAAAAGTATGGTACATTCAAGCCCTTAGTCTTAAACAAATGTAGATCTTCAAATAGTGAATCAAACAGACAAAGACAATCTTACATGTTTTAACCACACAGGTCCTCCTCAGGCAGACACTTCATATGCTAAATGATTACTCAGAAATAATAAAAAGTAAAAATAACTGTCATTAGCTGCAGCCCCACATGAGATGCATGTTCACACCAGGTATAAAACATACACGTCAAACACACAGCATTCTGGGAAATGTAGGAGAGTCCACAAGGCAGATTTGAGTAGAAGTGGGTTCACCAAAATAAATAAATAAATAAATAAAAAACATAAGTTACAACATTTCATTACAACACAACACTGCGGTGCACACCCCAGTCTGGTGATATTGTAACAGTGCAAGAAGATCTGAAGGAGGATTCCTGCTGTTAGCAGAGGCACTTCAGACGTCAGCGTCACTGAGCTGAACAATCTCTGGCCTATTTAACACACCTTACAATAGCTATCACATGTACAACCCATTTCCCTGGCATGGCACAGTGACACTTGGCCTTATTTAGCATTTTTGTGCACTAACTCTGTAACCACTGCTGCAACAACAGCAGACTTGCTACCTTGACTATTTCTGATTCATATTTGTGTTTGGGTGGCCTTTGGAGGACTTCAAAACATTTCTTGTCTAATTTAATCTAATAAAGAGCAGCAGGAGGGCAAATGGCTGAACATTTTCAAGAACAGCTGAACTTCACATATCCACTCAAGCAAGAAGTAAGTGTCTGATGCCGTGGGAAGCCCCCAAGGAAAACACAAAGATGCTTCTTTGTACTGTAAATGGGACAAAAGTTTAGGATCACCACAGCAAAACAGAGCTAAATTGCTTATTTCTGCTACCAAACAGGGTTCATGGGATCAGCTCTGCCTCAATTTTCCACTTCATCTGGCAGCATAATGGCGATATCTCTGACCTTTCTGACATTCAAGAGGTTTGATTTTCCCTCCTGAAACTAAACCACGCAATATCATGAGTTTAATACTGTGCTATATTATTATTGGACGTGTGTGTGTGTGTGTGTGTGTGTGCATATATATATATATATATATATATATATATATATATATATATATATATACAGGCCAAAAGTTTGGACACACCTTCTCATTCAATGCGTTTTCTTTATTTTCATGACTATTTACACTGTACTTTCTCACTGAAGGCATCAAAACTATGAATGAACACATGTGGAGTTATGTACTTAACAAAAAAAGGTGAAATAACTGAAAACATGTTTTATATTCTAGTTTCTTGAAAATAGCCACCCTTTGCTCTGATTACTGCTTTGCACACTCTTGGCATTCTCTCCATGAGCTTCAAGAGGTAGTTACCTGAAATGGTTTTCCAACAGTCTTGAAGGAGTTCCCAGAGGTGTTTAGCACTTGTTGGCCCCTTTGCCTTCACTCTGCGGTCCAGCTCACCCCAAACCATCTGGATTGGGTTCAGGTCCGGTGACTGTGGAGGCCAGGTCATCTGCCGCAGCACTCCATCACTCTCCTTCTTGGTCAAATAGCCCTTACACAGCCAGGAGGTGTGTTTGGGGTCACTGTCCTGTTGAAAAATAAATGATGGTCCAACTAAACGCAAACTGGATGGGATGGCATGTCGCTGCAGGATGCTGTGGTGGCCATGCTGGTTCAGTGTGCCTTCAATTTTGAATAAATCCCCAACAGTGTCACCAGCAAAACACCCCCACACCATCACACCTCCTCCTCCATGCTTCACAGTGGGAACCAGGCATGTGGAATCCATCCGTTCACCTTTTCTGCGTCTCGCAAAGACACGGCGGTTGGAACCAAAGATCTCAAATTTGGACTCATCAGACCAAAGCACAGATTTCCACTGGTCTAATGTCCATTCCTTGTGTTTCTTGGCCCATGAAGGCCTGATTGGCGCAGTCTCCTCTTAACAGTTGTTCTAGAGATGGGTCTGCTGCTAGAACTCTGTGTGGCATTTATCTGCTCTCTGATCTGAGCTGCTGTTAACTTGCGATTTCTGAGGCTGGTGACTCGGATGAACTTGTCCTCAGAAGCAGAGGTGACTCTTGGTCTTCCTTTCCTGGGTCGGTCCTCATGTGTGCCAGTTTCGTTGTAGCGCTTGATGGTTTTTGCGACTCCACTTGGGGACACATTTAAAGTTTTTGCAATTTTCCGGACTGACTGACCTTCATTTCTTAAAGTAATGATGGCCACTCGTTTTTCTTTAGTTAGCTGATTGGTTCTTGACATAATATGAATTTTAACAGTTGTCCAATAGGGTTGTCGGCTGTGTAGTAACCTGACTTCTGCACAACACAACTGATGGTCCCAACCCCATTGATAAAGCAAGAAATTCCACTAATTAACCCTGATAAGGCACACCTGTGAAGTGAAAACCATTTCAGGTGACTACCTCTTGAAGCTCATGGAGAGAATGCCAAGAGTGTGCAAAGCAGTAATCAGAGCAAAGGGTGGCTATTCTGAAGAAACTAGAATATAAAACATGTTTTCAGTTATTTCACCTTTTTTTGTTAAGTACATAACTCCACATGTGTTCATTCATAGTTTTGATTCCTTCAGTGAGAATCTACAATGTAAATAGTCATGAAAATAAAGAAAACGCATTGAATGAGAAGGTGTGTCAAAACTTTTGGCCTGTACTGTACTGTACTGTATATGTGTGTGTGTGTGTGTGTGTGTGTGTGTATATACATACATACATATATACATACATACATACACACGTATGTGTGTGTGTGTGTGTGTGTGTGTGTGTGTGTGTACTATACTATTATTACATATATATTACTAGTATTATTATTATTATACTATTAACAGAAAGCAGACAGCTAAGGCTCAAACTAATAATTCCTACATGATCATGTCAAGGAAAAGCATATATGTGCTCTTAAACTCAACAGACTCATTCTCGGAGGGGTTTTGCTGGCTCTGTATATAACTGCATCAACAGGGCCCTCTCAAAACAAGAGCATACAACTTCCCAGCCATCTGATATAGTTAAAGATCACAATTCCTGCTGAGCAGGGAGCTAAGATGATAACATCATGTGGCTGCAGGTTTCACTCTGCATCGCCCTGGCATGTCTCTGTGTCATTTAAATGACTTCAAATCCAAACTTAAAGACAAATTTACAGTGATGGGAAAAGTACTCAAAACATTTACTTGGAAAAAATACTCAGCAAAACTAAAAGGCCTGCATTCAAAATGTTACTTCAGCAAAAGTACAGAAGTACTACCAATAAAAATGTAGTTCAGAATGAAAAGTAAAAGGATGCTTCCAGTCGGAGTATTATATTATTGATGCATGTTGTAGCTCTAACTGCTCCACATCCTGTTGGCTACTTTACACTCTCACAATGCAGCACATTTCATGTTTTGAATGGAAAAGCGTCACCTGCAAAGTAATTAGTAACTCCAGCCATCAGATAAATATAGTGCAGTAAAACGTACAAGATTTCTGTCGGACATGTAGAGCGGGAAAGGTAGAAAGTCTCACTAAATGGAAATACTCAAGGAGAGTGCCAAAGCCTACAACAAGTGTTGGCGATGAACTAATAAGAAAACAATCTGGCCAAATCCTATGATAATATCTTACCTTATGATAACACAATATCCTATTACAATAATATCATACTTTTTTTTTATCCCTGTTTGCAAATTCTCTTGCCTCGGCCTGCAGGGAGGTCAGAGGTCAGAGCAGCACTGCTGGAGCTGCGAGGGATTCAGAGTCTTACTCAAGGACGCTTCAGCACGACGGATGCTTGCCAACACAGGGGCTTGGACCCAGGACCAATACGACCATCAGACGCCCCAACACACACACACACACACACACACACACACACACACACACACACACACACACACACACACACACCGCAGATAAGCTGAATGCAGCAGATAAGCTGACAGTGAGGGATCATGACTCTCATCTTCTCTTGTCCCTCTGCAGATGGCTTCAGGATTATGAGTCACCACAATCTTTGTTTCCTGTTTAGAATAACAGTTACGCAGCTGCTGTGTCTATTGTTTGCAGTAACACATATGATCTGATATGCCTGAGAGAGTAGTGTCATTACAAACGAGCCACAGGACCTGCAGTATGTCAATCTGTAACTCAACTCAACCACAAGGTGTTGACAGTCTACCTCAACCTGAATGTTTCTAGTCTGGGCTGCTTATCAGATTTAATGTCACTTCAACTGGAGGACTGAGGCACTCCAAAGCATGCAAGGCCAGCTGCGGGCACACAGAACAAGCCGAGGCACAGCCGCTGTGCCTCCGCATCCTGTTTCGCAAAAAGACACGGCGATGCTGCAACATCAGCAAGGGAAATCTGATGTGCCGCTGCAATCACATTTCACAGTCGCATCCCCTTCCGGAGCCCCGACCAACGCTCCGTTCCTTCTCTCTCTCTCGTACTGAGGGGCAGATGTCTGGCCGGGCTCCATTCAGAAATTTGCCGATTAATGCGGCGTTGATTGCCGTCACACATACACACACCGCAGAGCAAAACTCACGTCGTTTTTTACGCCTGTAGGTCCCGCTCTTGAATTCAGTGTGCACCCACTACATACATGGCAGAGGTCGGCTAGCGAGAACCATGAACACATTCTGAAAGTTGAGATTTTAGGGGGATAAACGTGCGGTTTATGAAGCAGTTGTGGGACGAACTGATAAGAACCCTCTGCCGGTTCAGCGGAGCTCTTAAGCAGTTTACTAGCAGGTTTGAATCTCTGCCGATAAGCAAGAACATTATAAATTGACAGTTTTTCAAATGGAGTTTGGCGCGCAGGTGGAGTGAACGCCACTTATTGATGTAACTGATGTTGAGAGGCGACATCAGGAGGTGTGATCAGCGGCCCAAGAAAGAGGCTCAGCAGCAGTTTGTCTCACCGGTGTCCCGACCGAGCCCCCTCCTCCTCCTCCTCCTCCCGTAGGTTGTACCAAGGTACCGGGAGAGAGGAGCTGTCACCCCGCCTGACATCCGGCATCTCCATCCCTACCTTCCCGAGCTTTCAGCAGCACCGTGTTGGCCACGATGTTCTCCAGCTCCATGATGTCTGCGGGTCACAGCAGCAGCTTCGCACCGACCTCCGGGTCTTGCAGGGCGGCTTCAGCCTGAGTTTATCCTCCCCGAATCACGGAGCTCCCACCGCCCAGGCGAGGAGGGATAATTCAGTCCTCCGCTTCTGCTTTCGCACCGTCCGGTCCGCCCATGGAGCTCCGCCACTCCTCCGCCGGCACCTCCCTCCGCCTCTCCGGCCTGACAGCAGGAAGGAGCGCCCAACTCCGACTACTGTTTTATTTTTATTTATTTATTATTATTATTTTTTTTAATCAAGAAGTTAGCGGGAAGATGAACGTACCATACTTAAGGATAACATATGCATACTCGAGACAGAACATAAATAAACACTGTATAATGATATCATAACTGAAGCAATTAAAAAACTAAGAAAACTTGATAACAGACATCTCACTCTGCCTCACTTCCGCGATCACTACGAACGTCATCAGAAAGCGCGACCGACCAGAGATCAGTCTACTAATTTGGGTGTAACTAATTTGTTTGTGTGCTTGTATTTATTGAGTAACTAAAAGATACGTCTTCTCCTTCTTTAGTTTAGTTTTACTTATTTTAATAATGTTCTTTCCAATACTCCCCCTCACATGAAAAATCAAAAATAATCATTTAATTCCTACAATCTTCAAAATTCTCTTTAGAGCAACATGTTTTATCCAGACTCTCATTCGTGATTCCATTAAGCATGTAGTGCACAAAATACAGCTTATCATTTATCATTTGCATAATAAGTGTCACCAAGAGATACCAGAGTCAGAACAGTCTGGCAAGGTGATCTAAATAAATGTATAAACTGATGCAATTCTTAATTTAGAGTTGAAACTCAATAGCCCACTCTAAATAAATAAATTAATGAAGTTTGGTCATCATCGTCTCACAGTAAACCAGCTCAGGCGGAGGTGTACGTTACATGGGAAAGCACTTAAATTTGAAGGAAACTTAAGAATTAGTTATGACCGTCTGATTTGATTTAGGTTAAAATAATCCGAATTTAAACATGTGTATGTACACATGTAAAATATGTACATCCCAGAGGATAACATGTAAAAGTGTTTGTGCATGGTAGTAGATTATAGACTAACTCTTGGAAGTCATTGACTCTACCGAGTGATAAATCTTTTCAATAGACGATCTTTGGCGGCATAAATCTCAACAGTAACATTATCATACTTCATGGTTTTATTATTATTTTATTAATTTATTTGCCTGTCAGTCATTTGAAATCATGATGTAATTCTTCCTGTATGCATGTGGGGGCTTCATATATGTGTGAGACAGGCTTTCTCAAAGGTCTTTTCAGAGCAAACCTTTAAGTTCAGGTAGGAGATGTGATAAACACGTAGGCTAACATGTTTATGTCTTTGTAAATACAAGTTTATATAAAAAGAATAAAATAGACCCTAACCCTAACCCTAACCCTAACCCTAACCCAATAGATTGATACATTTTTTTTTTTTTTTTTGTTGCAGAAAAAAATTGATTCAGGATTTTCAAACTGTGACACAACTAAAATGCAGCACTCAGTAGCAATATATTTTGAAGGCCTGTTTAATGTAAATCAGTTAGTGTTTTCATGGAGCACAACACACATGAACATGATGCTGCTGACTGCAGCCTCCCAGCATGACTAGATACTGTGAGCATCAACTTGACTGACTGTTGGTTGGGATTTTTATTTATTTATTTATTTATTTATTTTTGTTATTTGAGAAGAAGTGCAGCTGCTGGAACCAGTGACAAACTTACAGTTTTTTCTTAATGTTTAAGCACTAGCAGTGATTCTTGAAGCTCTATTTCTGAAAGCTTTCACACTTGTAGCCCATGCATTTACCAAGTGTGTCAACCTGAATGCACGCTCTCTGCTGTACACTCAGTACAGTTTGTCATTTATTAGCACCCCTTTTTGCAAAACTGTAAACACAACTCACTGCATATATGTGTGAAGTATGGAAGTATATTCTGAGCATAACACACTATCAGTGCAAATAAGTTTTTTTTTCTCAAAATGTCCTATTCTAACACTCCTAAAAAAAAAAAAAAAAAATCACGATAGAAGACAAAAACGTTTATGCTTGGAAAAAAGAAAAAAATTAGTCAGTCTTCCCCTCTGTGTGGGTCTGGCCATAAGACTTCATCTGATTGCTTCACCTCCTCATCCTCTTCTTTCTCATCCTCTTCTTCCTCCTCCTCCTCCTCCTCAGCCCTCTTCCTCTCTGTCCAGTATTGGCCTCAGTTGCTGCCCAAACCAAATGTTTCCCTGTGGCTCAAGCTCTCATTTGTAAGTGAACTCATTTTTATGTAAATTTGTTTTCACATGTGTTTTTGCACTATTTTTCCAGCTGCCTTTCCACATTTCCACATGTGAAACACACTTTCACATGAATAATGAGTTCACTTTCAAATCAGAGCTTGAGCCACAGATCAACACCTGGTTTGAATAAGAATGGAGGCCAGTGTTGGACAGAGAGAAAGAGGGGCAAGGCTGAGGAGGAAGATGAAGAAGATGAGGAGGTGAAGAAGTAAGATGAAGTCTTACATATGGCCAGACCCAGAGGGCAACACCCAAATGTTTCTGTTTTCTTCTTCTGTCCTTTTATTTTTTGTGAAGTCTTACAGTCCAACATTTTGAGAAAAAGAATTCCCCTGATTTGTACTGATAGCATTTTGTGTTCAGAATACACATTCATACTGTACACCTCACCCACACTGTATGTGTGTGTGTGTGTGTGTGTGTGTGTGTGTGTGTGTGTGTGTGTGTGTGTGTGTGTGTGTGCGGGTAAGTGCGTGTGTGTTTACTTCATTTATGACTTAATTGCAAACTGCTGTCCTACATACACAAAAAACCAGGTGTTTCGCATTTCTACCAATAGTGTGTAGTTGCTGCTTCGTGTGCTTATTCAAATGATGATGTGTGTGTACTTGACTGACACAAAAACACTCTTATTAAAAAAAAAAAAAAAAAAAAAAAGGAGTTTGAAGAGTTTTGCAAGAATTGTTTGCTTTTGCAAGAGATGTATAATGCTTTGCTGGTTTGGTGCGAGGTTTTGCAAAAGTAACCTCAAGTTTCAATGACAGCGCCCCAGCAATCAGAAAAAAAAAAAAACACTGTAATGTAGAGATGAAGAGACTATCTTGTCCCAGACAGACATCTAGAGGAGGTTTGCAGCAGCACATGTGAGAAGTGTTGTGCAAAAGAGCGTGAAAAATGTGTGAATCCAATGAAAAAGTATGAACACATTTCCAAAAGAAAATTTCTGCTGTGGTTTGGAGGTGAACATGACGACAAAGTGGACCCCAGTTTCATTATACTGGAAAAAGCGATTGAAAAAAAAAAAAAACTGTAACACGTTTAAAATCTTTGTTGAAATCAAAAGAGAAAGGTCAAAGGGGAATAGGCGCGGCCTCTGGCCACGTGAGCGGAACACGTGCTGTGTTATTTCCTGGAGCCGCACATTGTCGTGTTAGCAACTTAGTGCTGTGAAGGTAGAGCGAAGCAATCATGCCGAAGAAAGCAAGCAGAAGAAAGCAGTTTAATTACAACCAAGACAGAAAGAAGCTGAAGAAGAAGTTCCTGAAAAAACAAGCGCCGAGGATCGAAAAGTAAGCATGGGAAAGAGGTCAGGTTAGCGTGCTGGCTAATTCTGCTAGCTGGTAACAGTTGTTACCTGCTGAAACATGTTGCCAGCAGCAGAGGTGTCCCTGGATTTAACGACGACAGCGTAATACTTTTGCTGTGACAATATGTGTATCCTCATCTGAAAGCCGCTACTGTTAGCCATTTAACTTAGCTGACATATTTAACGTTACCATTAATAACAATGAAAGCCCAACTTAACCCCGGCAAGGGCTTATCTCATACTGCGAAATCGGTAGTCCAGCCTCCATTCAAAAAACCTGAATTTATTGTTAGGCCGCTTATTGGTTAAGATGCATCTCGCCGAAACGTGTTTTAACATGTGTCTGTGTCGCTAGGAGCCACTTTACATATCGGCATACATGTAATGCAGCATGAACAATCTGTTTCTGTTAAATATCAGTGTTTATTACGGCTTGCCACTGTTTCCGACTAATATCCACTGCCTGTTTTGTCTTCAGAACATTGCCGGACTCACAGACCAACCTATAAAAAGATTAAAATTGTGTGTAAATAAAGTGCTGCTTGGTGGATGGCATGTATGCCGAATGGAACAGTGGTTCCTGAAGATGTGTCATACAGGAGTCCATACAGGAGAGCACAGCAGGGAGGTTATTGTTGCTCCAGGGCACTATGGCAGGTCGTGTGCCTGTTAGACATGACACAGAGGCTGTTCCCCTGCTGCATGAGCCGTGTCCAAATTGAGATACATTTAGTGTAATGGGTGAATCTGTGTGGTCAGTGCTCCATTGCATCTTATATTTTGATACATGGGCAAAGTAGCTACCAATATAAAGTAATTGGGTGTGGTTGGGTGAGTTCATTGTTATGGTGATGATCTTTCTATTGGAGCAAACTAGCTGCAAGTCCCTGTCATGGCAAGCTGACCATATATTCCAATAAAATAATATACTGTCCAAAGGTCATTCTGGTTCATCTGACAAGGGGTGATTACGGGGTGATTAAAATTACAGCCAAGAATAACATGTAAATAAATATGCAAACAGTTTTTTTTTTTTTTTTTTTTGTCTGTTTTCAGTTTTGTTTGATATGTAGAATGAGGTACTCTATGTAAACATCCAAGCAGACACAGGCCAATTTGTAAATGTAATTTATTTAACACACTCTCACTCTCTTAAATACTGGATCTCTAATTTGTCTTTATCCTGACTTTTATTTTGTAATTTTATTTTCATATTTCACATGGGACATTTAATTTTCTTTTTTTCTTTTTTCACTTTTTAAAATTGGGCTTGCACTTGCTGTGTGTCGCCACATGGGAGTAATGTTGAGTTTCCACATAACATTTGAGGACAGGCAGCAACTAAACTATTGGTTGATATAACTCTGCCGTTTCAAATGCTCTCCTCTCTGGTAGGTTACCATTCTTCATTTATCCATCAAAGACAGACTTCTAGCTGCCTTTGGTGCTTAGCAGATGGTAATTTCAGACCCTGATGCCCAGCCTGCTGAAGTGTCTTTGAGCAAGTATTTGAATCCTCACTAGCTGCAGAGCTGCCACTCCTCTGACTTTCAGCAATAAAGAATCAAAAATCAGACTTATTTCCTTATCCAGACTCAGAAAGTCCAGTCTGCTGTGAGATACACTTTAATTTAATTGCAGAAATATATATATATAAAAATAACTGTCTTCAATATATTGATATGAATAATCTGTTTGATAACTGTTTGAAAACCTGATTATTATTAATCTACAGCCAGTTCATGAAAGCATTTGCACTGGTGTTGTAGTCCCTCTTTGCTAAAGGAGTTTGTTTGATAGATACTAAGTTTGGACAATATGTCACATTTTGCTCCCACCCAGCTGGCATCAGTAAATTCTCAAGTCAGTTGTGGCCTTTAAGGTGAAAATCACACCTTTCTCTACTTGTTAACTTTACAAAAATGAAGCACTTGGTCAGTCACTCAACAAGTGATGTGGTTAGAAATACAAATAATATTATTTAGAGGATGGATATTGATGCAGCAGCTGAGGTCAGAGTGAACACCAGACTGTGCAGCCTTGTTGAAATCCCAAACTTATGGTTAAGTTGTCGTCAAGTATTGGTGATACACAGTTAATTTGCACTTGATGCCTTAAATCCTCAATTCAGCATGACTTTAAATCACCAATATGACAACCTAAAAATGTCCAGAAACAACCACTGGCATTGTGCTCAGCTCTTTGCTGATTACATTACATTATTTGTCCTATTGCCCTGCCCAAGTTGATAATACCATAGTTTCCAAACAGCCCTCATTCACTGATGCAGTCTGCTGGCCTCTAACAGGTCCTCACTCTTAGTTCACAGATCCGAAATGCGTGGGACAACAGGAAGTCCATGGCCAGGAACCTGCAGGAGATGGGACTGACATTTGACCCAAACCGCACTCTGCCAATAAAGAAACAGAGGGTAAGGAACCGCTGTAGATTTGCTGCAAGTTACTCAAAGTAAATTGAACCTCAGTAGAGTGTTCATGGCCATGGTATGAGCCCACATCGTGGTAAAATGTCCTTTTTAGTTGCTCCGTGCTCCCCTGGGCAGATGATACACAATATTGTATTCCTCTCCATTCATTTTTAGCACATAAACAAACACATACAAAGGAGATTGTGCTAAAATAAAAAACAGCAAATCCAGGGACCTGTGTATAAATATATTTTTTCCTGTATCACAGTTTATTTGTGACAGTAAACCTCGGATAAGGCTACTATACAGAAGTTGCATACAGGCACAACCTGCTGGATGAATTTTCATATTCAAATGATAGGAAAATAACAATAAATGACATCTTTAATTTCCTCCAAAAATGGGTACCAGGACTTATTGCTTTTTATACTGGCATAATCTTCTTTGTGTTTGTTTATGTGCAAAGTGCACAGAGAGGAATGGAGAGATAAAAATTCAGTATTAATAAGGATGTTTAACCGCCATGTGGACTGATGTCATGCCCAGGCAACTATACAACGCAACACTCCATCAAAGTTCAGTGTTAAAGCTCAGTTCATCCAGGGAGGGATTTTGATGTGCATGCATCCAGAGTGTTTGAGCAGGGGCTTGCTTTAGTGCTGCCTTCACTGCTGCCTTCACGTTCCCTGCCCAGCGTTGCCCCTCAGGCGGTATTTGGCTTTTATCTTAACGATGCAGTAATGAAGGGCAACTAATGAAATGTTTTACAGTTGTTGAGAAATGTTATTAGAATCATAGAGATGGGCCGGTGTCGCTCAGGGGGCAGAGCGGTCGTCTGGCAATTGGAAGGTTTCTGGTTTGATCCCCGGCTCGTCCAGAGAGTGTGTTGAAGTGTCCTTGAGCAAGACACTGAAGTCCTAACTGCTCCTGATGAGGCACCTTGCATGGTAACCTCTGCCATCAGTGTGTGAAAGTGAGACAAACATTGTAAAGCATTGTAATGGTTGGTAGACTAGAAAAGCGCTATAGAAATGCAGTCCATTTACCATTTATACTCTGTCTTTTAATTTTTATTAATAATTAGTATGTGCATATGCTGCTTTTTGTTTTTCTTTGTCCCCAGCCTGCACTTCTTCTCTTTACTGCCCTGTTTGCCCTTTGAGTTCAATCAAGTTAATGTGATATTTAAGACAGCTTGTTTTCCAGCAGCCTGACACAAGGCTTCATGTTGTTATTAGTGACGATGACGAGCAGCCTGAACATGACACTTGAACTTTTCCCTCCTCTGTGCTCGGGGTCCTGATTGGCCATCCTTGTTGTCTCCTCAAACAACCACTGTTTTACTCCCGTCACATCACATTACAGTAGCAGAGGTTTATTTGTTGGGGTGAAAAAACACATTTATCAACCCTGGAATTGGTTAACCTCAAATCCACCAGCACTGTTTGTTTTGGTGAGCTACAGTGTATTTCATTCATAATGTATTTGTTCTTTTTTTCCCTTCCATGTATCCAGATCCTTCCTGGAGGGACAGGAACCACTGCTCCTGTGCCCACCGTGACAAAGCCATACGTTCTCCACCGTAAGACTCGTTTTGCTTCAACATTTTGATGTGATGAGAAAAAGGCCGCACACCAACACTCTGCATGCACATCCCTTTTTATTTGGCTCTCAAAGAACATTTCCATCTCAGATTAGCATTTTTGTCAAGTTAAATTATATAAAAGTAGAGCTGTGCAAAAGCATTAGAATGGGAAATTTGAATTAAATAGTTACCAGTCAGTTTGTCTCCCTGTTTATCATAGAATATGTTGTAAATTTTATTAGTCTACCCAGGTGTTTTGCAGCAGGTTGAACAGACATGTTGCAGATAAGCTCAGGTATGATATATTTCAGTCTGTTCTGTAGGGTATTGCAGTGTATTGGGATAGATATTGAATTGTGATCCATTCATTCTATACATTTTCTATCATGGGGTGCCTGCTAAAACTCAGGGCTATTAAGAAAGGACACCACACTCTTTTGTACTCGAGTATTCTGTCCAAGCACACCTGATTCATAGAGACAGCTGTCCATGAGGACAAGGATTAAGGCTAGTTACATGTTGAAAGAGCTTGGAGAGCAATGTCACTGTGGAGGCGAAAAGCACGCTGAATTGTGGGATTGCACCATGGCATGGTAATGTTTTATACCATGCATGTTAGTTTCACTGCACTGTTGTGTTGAACACATTTGTCCAGGGCTGAGAGTTAAAGCTAAAAATTAAATTTTTAAAAAAAATTTACGATTTTAATCTCAAGTCACAGGTGATTTGCACATTACATTCCTTGGCTTGCGGATTCTGTATTGATGAGTGAATTGGGGCTTGTTTGACGGAGCTTCCAGTAGCTGTTATAAAGCTATATGAAGTCAAAATCAATTCAGGCACTTTGTTCTCTGATTTAAAACATAGATTTGATTTAATCATTTTATTGCCCAGCCCTTGATTAGTCATTTTTTTTAAAGTCACTAATGTAAACAGAATGTGCAAAAGAAAAATGCTTATGCAGGGAAAAGCTCACCAGGGAAGCCTAGGACTGATATGAAGAAAAGCTACATTTTGTTAATGATGTGGATCTGTATGAACTCAAAGAGAGAGTGCATTACTGATCCAGATACGCTGCTCTGATATTGAGTGTTGTGTACTGTGTTGTGTATTCGTGTGTTTGGAGTTGGGAAGCTTTTGTGAAACACAAAGCGGTCAGCTCTAGCTATTATCTGTCCTCCAGTGATAACAGCATCCCACTCAGTGCTGATGAAAAGTTCCCAAGCCCTGTTGTTGGAAAACATATGTATTGTGTATTCTTTGACATGTATCATAATGGCTTGCTTCTTTATCTTTATTGTATGTATCTCATTATGATGGGTTATACCTTTAATTGATGCAGTTGATAAATGGGCTAGTTATTGACCTTCTGTCTTTGCCTCTTCAGGCTGTTGCCTTGACTGATCAGGTGTTTTGACAGAACACAAGAGGTGAAAAGGATGTGGTTTTCTTTCATACAGTTTCACCTGAGGAAGATCAAAACACTCTTGTTGAGCCTAATAAAAGTGTTTGTGAAGCATGTTGATGTGCAGACTCTTCCTCATTACTCATGTTTCTATCTCAGTCCAGCATCTATAAAGTAATGTGTGTATTTCTCCATTTTTTTTCTTTGCATCAGTGCTCAGTAGTACAGACACAGCTCAGTAAATTGTGTTTTTCCACTGCGATCCAGTGGATTTGTGCTAACTCACCCCCCTGCAGGAGGAACAGGAGGCTCTTCTCTGTGTGTTCCTCTGCTTTCACTCAGCATCACAACGCGTCCCACTTGATGCCTGCTGACAGCTGTTTTGCCTTCAGTCATTTCCTTGAATTCATTTGGGCGCTCAGTGTGTCTGTCTAATTGCAGCCTCATTAGACCTCCAATCTGACTGAAAGCAATATTTCATTTTTATTATATTTTTAATTTTTTTTTTTTTTTTTTTTTATCATGTAGACTTAGTTCCATAGAGGCTGGGCGTCAGGCTGCCTTGAGCATTAACTGCTCTGCTTTTCTGCTGTCACTAGCAATGCTCAGTGTGTTTTTTTTCCCCCTCTTAAGCTCCCAGCCTTGATAACTACATTCAGGACAATTTATTTCCTAAAGTATAAGCTGAGGAACATCAAAATGTTACCTTGATGCACTTTTTTCAGATATTATACTTTGGTCCAAGGCATACTTTTAGCCTAGGCTTCCAAAATGGAATGAAGTGAAACATTTTGCCCACTATAGCAGATTTAGCCAGTATTCACAGTTGGGCCGAGTCTTTGCTGCTCTGCAGATTTTGAAGCAGTCAGGGTGAACAGCCGGCAACAGTTCAGACTCTGATCTCTTACCTCCCGATACAGTTTCATGTGAGTCCGAACCACTGTGACTCTATCAAACATATCTGACTTTTATTATCAGAGCCTGGAGGTAGCTGGGTGTCGCAAACACATCAACTACACAAATGTGAACAGATCAAGTCAGTAGCCAATGAAAAGACAGGGAGAAAAAAAAATACAGAAAATAGGGAAAGAAATGTGATGAACAGATAATAGAGCAATCCACAACATCAATGGAACCAAAGCTAATGAAACTGTCTGGAGCAGAGGGGCTCTCTCAGCTAAATGAAATGAAATTAGCCCACCAGTGTCTCGTAGCACTGTTTCCCCTTTTCCACCAACATGGAACAGGCTCTATCCTGGTTCGTGCAACTAATTTTGAACCTGTTTGAAACTGTTAGGTTTCAACTCAAAATAAACTAGTTTGGAACCCAAAAAGTTGGTTGCCAGCTGCCACCAAAAAAATAACGGTTTTCCTTGACCCAAACTGTGAACTATGATGACATCTGTGGGCGTGTTATCTTGCTACTACTGTGTAATTCCATTGTGTAACGTCCTCTGTTGATGACATATCCTTGATTACAGTGGTTCCACTCAAAGCAGGTGGAAATGCAGGCTGGTTCGCAAGATAGCATCAAAATTCCAAGAATCATGAAAGGACAGAAAACCAGTTCAAGAACTGGTTCCTGAACCAGTTTTCTTTGAAAATGGTTACATTAGGGCTTGATTTGGCGTATTTAGTTTGTTGCAGTTGAGCAGCATACAGTCTCTTGTTTTGCAGAATGTTTAAGTGTGTGGTTCCCAATCTTTCAATCATTATGAGTCAGTCAAGCAAGGTTAATATGAAAATGTATGGGTTTTTTTTTCCCCCAGTTTTTGGCTGGCACCCTCCACTGGAGCTTTTCAAAAACACTTGTAATTAAAGTAAATTTAAAAATGCCACTCTTGCGTTGAAGTGTGGTCAGAAAAATGTGACGTTTCGAAAAACACTGACTTAAGATTGTCACGTGATCTAGGATCTGTGTGCACATGCGGGACTTGAGGTGTGTTCAGCAGGCTTTTGGAAAATGGTCTGAACATTTGGATGGATGGAACATCAGAGTGATGCTTACTGTAGACACCTTACTGTAATCTGCCCTGTCTTTTCATAATCTGTTAGGATTTTAAAAGTTGCAGCACAATAAGATGAATCATCTCTCTTAAGCCTCTCAGAATTTGAAATATTGCCCTTCAACCAGCCAATCTGTCATTTTGAAAACACCAGATCATAATCAAACTGCAAAATTGTCAGTTGCCAAATCAAAGTGTGGCTGACTAACCTCTTGGCTGCACTGAACATGTGATGAGTCTGGTTCGTTGGCGGAGCAGCTGCTGCGATGACTGTCAATTTAAGGACCAAATATGTTACACGTTCAGTGTAGCCTAGGGGTTAGAGTACCCAAAGAGGCCGGTATATTGAGTTTGACTGCATGTTTGTCAACGTCTGCAGACTGAAAATGATCTTGTGCTGAAGTGAAAACATGCCTGAAGGCCTGTGAGGTTGGAACGAAGCGTCTGACTGCCGCTGGGTTTGTGTTTTTGAGCAGAGCTGGAAGAGGAGGCCAGTCGTCCAGAGAAAGACACCAAGACCTTGTCCACAGACCTGATGGAGTATGCTCAGCACATGATCCGAGAGCACGGCGACAACTACAAGGTAAGAGAACAGACGCCTAACAGACGGGATAAGAACAAAAACACAGAGCTGGGAGATGAATACTTATCCAAAGGTAAACTTTCCCAGAAATGCAGTTTTTATTACGTTCATTCCGTCTTTCTGCTTGTTAATCCATCTGTCATTTATCTACAGCATGTGTTTGTCAGTCGATGCTGCCTTTCAGCTGACAGACTGACTTCTCGTTTATTCATGGATTTATTTTCCCATGTGTGTGCACTGTTTGTTTGCTTGCTTGCTTTGCGAGAGAGAATCTGGGAAGTCCCGTACCGATTCATCTCGCTGGCAGAGTCGTCAGCTGTGATGCAGCCAGAGGTCGACACGGCTGTCTGCGTTCTTTCCTTGTGTTTTTCAGCCCTGTTAGGACACATCGGTCCCATTCATAACCAGTTCAAATTCCCATTTTCCTGCTTTTTTTCTGTCGTTGTCTCCCGCTTTCCCAATACCAACCCCTCCCTCCATACACACAGCTGCCGTGGGAACAACTTGACTTATCCGTGGCTTAATTTCATTTTAGGGACATCATATGATTAGTCTGTGCACTGCTCGGTTTAATGATTGGAAAGGTTTTCAATATGCCAGTGCAGCCAAATGACAAGCTAAAGGATGTTAAACAAACATACAGCAATAAATCCAGCATAGGAGCGCCCTGGTAGTGCTGATCGCAGCGTCCTGGGTTTGAATCTGACCTCAGGCCAGTTACTGCATGTCATCCCCCCTGTCTCTCTCTACTGTGGCCGCCAAATAAAGCAGAAATGCCAAAAGAAATC
This sequence comes from Myripristis murdjan, assembly GCF_902150065.1. NCBI lineage: Eukaryota > Metazoa > Chordata > Actinopteri > Holocentriformes > Holocentridae > Myripristis > Myripristis murdjan. The sequence goes on along the minus strand of NC_043993.1, from coordinate 4,210,713 downwards.
CAGCATAGAAGAGGGAGAGCTCACCTCTTTGTCCCATTAAGCTCCATAGTAGCTGCTGCTGCTCTGTATGTGCGTCATGTTTGAAAAACAGAATTACACCTTAAAACAACAAAACGGCACCACAAATAAAATGTAAGTCATCCGTTTCTGTTTTTAACCAGTGTTCATGTGTTTTAGGGTAGGTCTCGCTTCTTCTCATTATTTCCAGTTGAAAAGATTAAACGGGACAAAGTGCTCAGTGTGTGGCTCAGAGGAGCAAGTGGAACGGGGAAAAAAAAAAAAATTCAGCCGTTATCAGCGTCACTTCAGATTTTCCGATTTTCATAGTCGTTTTTCTTCAAGTGGCACTAAACAACTAGTTTTTTGTTTCTTTGTTTTTTAATCAGTAATATTAATATTTATGTTTTTTTTTCTTCTCACATTTCACACAAAAAGATGGTCTTTATTGTGTGTTTATTTAATGGATTCAAAATTTTGTCTAAAAGTACTGAAAAAAGTTGACTTGAACTGTGACGGTGACAAACTAAAATCACATTGAATTGTTTAAAAAAAAAAATCTCCCAGCATGAATTGAATTGTGAATCAAACTGATTCATTATTATGCCAAAGTTTCACAGCACACTATTAAACAAAACCAAAAGCAGTGGGAATTTTGTTCCTCTGAATGTGGCCGAGTACACCTCACTTCACAGTTGAACTGTTCTGTTCGGTTACTGGATGTTTTTCTGGTTTCCTCCGGCAGGCCATGGCCCGAGACGAGAAGAACTACTACCAGGACACCCCCAAGCAGATCAAGAGGAAAATCGACGAGTACAAGCGCTGCCATCCGCAGCATTTCGCCGCTTTCATGACCTCGCTGGCGAGTAAATAGACAATGCTGGTGCCCAGGGACGGACCCTGCTGTGGACTTGTGAGATCACCTCAGAGGGGGGAATGTTTGTACGCCGCCCATCGACTCTCCATCGCTCTCAGTCTGATGTGGAGAAGCAACAATGCATCAAGTCAGACTGTGACCCAAGAAGACACAAAACAAAATGGACATAAGGAGTGTACAGGAGAGTAGAGTGAAAGATGAGGATGCCTATAACCTCAGCAAAAGTTCAGCATTTTTCCTGTTTTTGGACATTCGGCTGCCATTCTGCTGTTTCCCTTCCTCTTGTGAGTCCCTGGTTTTAGTTTGTTTTTCCATTTCGTTGTTATCCCGATCCCTCCACTGTACACGGGTCACTTCTGTGTGATAAGAGTTGTAGTGTCTAGATGACTGCTAAGGAATTTTTAACGTATTGTTTCAAGAATACTTTGAAGACCAGACTGTTCTTCAGAGACATTTCCAGGATGAACAATATCTTTGAGAGGGAATATATGGTGAAGGAGACTTCCCTTTCTTTTTTATATTGCTGCGTCATCCTCATCATCATCAGATAATCCCACTTGTTTCCAGAACTTTCCTGAATCAAGTGTCATTTCCTCGATCCCAGTGGGTTGATCTGCCTTATTCTGCCTTGTTTCAACAGATTTCTGGAATTCAAGTGAAACTGCACTTGAAACAAGTGGGATTATTTCATCCCACTAGCAGGTTTTGTACGTTGTTTGAAGAAAAACAACATTTGTACATTGAGTAACAGATTAAATGACTTGTTAAAGTGGAGATTTTCTACAATGCTGCCTCCATTTGTCAAAAGTGAGTCTCTTTTGAATGGCAGACTTGGTCGCTGCAGAACCGTTGCATTGTAGTGTTATACAGATGTGGTTTTCTTCTGTCTTTGGAGATTTTATTTTGAAAACATAACTTTGGTATATTTATACTGAAGGTGTAGAAAATTCCATTCTTAAAAGTTACACAAGTTTTGACTAAATGCATTTCAGTGTGTAGAAGCAGGTTAGAAGAAAACAGCACAAACTGATGAGAAACCTGTTTAAGATGCCTGGCTGGTCCCTGTATTAAACTGGTTACCGTGGAATGGAAACAACTTCATGCTTTCACCTCTGGTTTTTGTTGTCTGTTTGTGCAATGCATTATGGGTAGATTCTGGATAGCTTTTGATATCAACTAAAAACATGAGGGTAAGCAGCAGGGCAGAACAGGTATGATGAGCCACCCCTTGTTTCTAGGAAGACAAAACATACAGTACAATACATAGACAATGAAGTGGGATCATTTAGGAAAAGTAATTAATTTCTCTTTGATTTGGAGAGCACATGGAGAAAATGGGCTTTAACTTATTCATTGCCATTTTCATTAACATGTCCATTATCCTTTTATCTACATGGAAGGTGTAGTAGTTCTGCAATTAATGGTCATTTTTGTTGTTAGTCTGTTTGTTGTTAGTTTGTTTTCAGTTTAATTCCTTAATCATTATTTCATAAAATGTAGGGGGAAAAAAGATTGGAAGGGAAAGGTCATATTCACAAGTGCAAAGCAACAGGATCTCAGTTTGGGAGAACAACAATTTGATTTGAACTTGCAGGTGGATGAGAGGAAGTTAAAAGATTTGTGTTTAAAACGTCAGTCAACAGCAGGATGATGTCACTACTGAAGATGCTCCTTTTTACAGGAAATAGAAGTCATGTGATGTGTTTCACGCTTCCTTAGTCTGACCAGCCACCAAGAAAAAAAAAAAACTCTATTTAGCGGATTGCTATGAATTTTGGCGCTCCCCTGAGGATGGACCCTGTCAGCGTCGTGACCTCATGTCCTTTCCCTCTAGCTCCACCCTCTGGCCAAAATGTACAAACTCCATTCTCCCACTACTTGTTTCCCCCTGACATCTTCTAAAAAAAACTTCTTCATGTGCTCAAAGGGCCATGAATTTTCCCTGTGAATGTGATTTTTCCCACTTTTTTTTTTTTTTATTTTTTATTTTTTTTTATTATATATGTACTTTGTGGATCATGACAGGGGTTAGAGGGTGGGGTTGGAGTGGGTTCAGCCAGTTGGGGGAAAACAGGGAAAATGGGAGGTTGGGGCAAAGGGGACTGTTACTTTACACTTGCCCCTGTGTCACTTTTATGACTTTGATTGGCGTGTCCCCTTCCTCATACAAATATTAAATAATTTGAATCACAAAGAAACCTAAAAAACAAAAAAACACTTCACAGTTCTACTCTCGACTCGACTCGATCCCTCACCTTGTGACTCTTATTATTTTTAATGCAGCCTTTTGTCTTCAGGGCACGTGTGAATACAGAAACTTTAAAGTGTCAGTCATGCTTCCAGGACTGTAAATCAAAATGAGAGCGCATAATGACAGCATTGTACTTATTGTTCCAGCAGGACGTTCACACGGCTCCTTCAATTTGAAATGAGTGTTTTGTTGCTTTGTATTTGGCTGCTTTGTTCTCGACTGTAAGGCTATGGAACAATATTGCACTGTCACTCAGTGTTCTTATTTTAACGTATCCTGATGTTTAAATACCGAAATAACACGTGACTGTTTACTTGTTACAGAGGTTTTAAATAAAGACGTGTGTTCTGGCTGGGATTTCTGATGGTATCCAGTCAGGTATCAAGACGTTGAATTTCATTGGTACCGGTATCCAACTGCCAATATCCTGATATCTAGACATCCACAGGTGGGGGGGGGGGGATTTAAAATAATCGACAACACCACTTATCATTTCTTCGACATGCACAGTGTCAGCATCTTTATTATTATTTTGTTCAGTTTGCACTCTTGAGAATACATTCAACACCATGTCGTATCTACAGAACACTGATGAACATGACACACACCGAGTCAAGGGAGTATGTACAACTTCATGGGTCTGCATTCATGTCGGTTTGTTCCCGCTATACAAAAAAACAAAAGAAGGGTTGGGAGACATTACAGCAAAATGTGTTATTTGCAACATCAACCGGAGGGAATAAAGCTTTTACAACATTATATGGACATAAAAAAAAAAACTTCAACAAGGCCTGGGAACAAAATAGTATATCTTGAATGTTTCCTCGGTATTCCTTCAGTTATGGTGCAGCATCTTGGTAAAAAAAAAAAAAAAAAAAAAAATTAATAAATAACACCACTGTGAGGGTAAAGGTATATTAACCCTTTGGCGCATAGCAGTCACTACAGTGGACAGCTGTTTTAAAGTCATTTCTCCTAAATGCAATGGTTTCTATGGTGGAATTGCATATCACCCATTGACGTTTATGCAGAAACTGTCAATTCTTGTTGCTGAAAACATATTAATATTACTATCATGATATGGTAATACCAGTCCTGCATCCTCAAAGAAGTATGGAGACTCACAAAAGTGTTCATGCCCTACGAAGAGTAAAAACACAAGAAAAAAATCTGGACACAGGCTTTCATAATTCATGCATCAAAGGGTTAAATACTTTTCACCAAACAAAAAGTGCAATCCTAAGTGGGACATTTATTTGGCGGGTAAGTAAAACACATCATTTACAATGAGACATGTTAAGCACTGAGAGGCGCTTGTGAAACCAAAATGATCAAGATGTTGAGCACCACCGCCGCAGGAGCCCAGAGGGAACAGTGAGGTCAGAAAGTCGGAGATGTGTCATCGGGAGTAGGAGGTAGAGCGCGATATAGCAGTAAAGCAAACATCTGGGGATGAATACATGCACATATTTGATTAACCCTGCAAACAGTTCATTCAAATTCCTCTCGAGCTGTGATTCACAAACAGCCCAAACAGAGAGGATCCGGCAGCGAATGCAATGTGGGCCTGCATTTTGGCACGGAGGCCGTCCTACTTCTGCACGGTTTGGCAGGTCAAACTCCCGCCCAGAGCAGGAAATTAAGATTTGAATCCACTGGCCACAAGCGGCCTGTGGATTCAAAAAACTTCCAGCAGTCACTTTTTTCACGGCTTTGCCTGCCAAAGAGCCTCATTTTACCAGCCAAGATACTTTTTAGAACAAAATTAAAGAGGCTGGTTGAATCCCTGCTACACGTGCCAGAAAGAAGCCACATGTTAGCTGCGGAGTGTTCCCTCCCACCGCGCGTGTTGTGTGATATTTCAGTCACAACTACAAAGCAAAGTCAACATCTTGGCTGTGTTTTTCCTCTCTTTTTTTTTTTTTCTTTTCTTCTTGCCCTGGACAACCTGCTACACACTCCAACAGCAAAACAATAGTTTGACCCAGTTCTCCTGTGTCATCCGTATCTGCTCTTATCAATCATTCACGGCCTCGCTCCACTGAGCAGCTTGAAGTGCTCGGTGAGTCACGTTTGAGGATCATAAAAAAACATCCCCGGCACCTTAACTGAGAGCACACAGGAACGAGGAGGCAGCTTAACCAGCAGAAATATTTGAAAAGTTACAGGAAGAGATGTGAGATATCGGTGATGACAGTGTTACCCAGTTAGCCAGGGAGCTCCGAGCGTGATTTCTGTCGCTGCTGAAAACATTCTGTCTCCAAAATGTCAGCTTTTCAGGGGCCAAGGAAACAGCATTGGTTTTATATATGCATATTTCACGTTTTCCAATAGGCTCTGAGAAGTTTTCATAAACCCAAAGGATTATGTTTTCAGGCTGAGTGAGTCACTCTGCCTCCAGTCACAGAACCCTGCTCTATTGACAGTGTGCTGTGAAAACACTCTGACTCAGGTCTGTACCTCTGTGTCAAAGTGGCGTCTCAGCATAAACAGTTTCCTGTTGGACCGGTTGCAGAGCTGCGCCCTGCAATAACAAGGTCACGCGGATATGGAAGCCTATAGATGTTATCTGTGTTTGTGTTTGCATTGACGTGTTCAGCCAGCAGGGATGGGGAAAGACTTTTTCTCGCTCTGTGCCTGCAAACTGTGTGTTTGTTTGTTAAAATGTGCGGGGAAGCGTCTCACAGAGCCAAAGCGTTTCATCTCCGCAAAGCTGCAGTCAGCGAGTCATCGTGCCCAGTCATGTCTCCTGCTGAGTCTTAAAATCCCACTTTTCTCAAAGAAAGAGAATTTTCCTGCCAGCGGAGAGAGATCTTCACTTTTTTAATGGGTTTGAAATGGTGTCTTTTGATTTTGTCTTCAAATAGGTGCCTGCCTTAAAGTGTGTCAGAACGCCGTTCACTTGATTCAGTTAAGCTGTAGTGGAAAACTGTTGTGAAACGAGGGAATCTATCACCCTGCTGGCAGATTTTTTTTTTCACCCGTTTTGAGAAAAACTGGATTTTAAGATTTACTACAGGATACTGCAGAGATTAGCTAACACTTTTGCAGCTGAGGAGATTCTGAAAGTTATGGTCTAAGCTTATCAGTTGTCCATATGAACACAATTAAAAAGTCAACGGCAACACATGCATACATTCAAAGATAACAGTGCTATTATCACAAAGCATAGCATAGAGTACAGTAATGAGTTAGTCATAAAAAACAGTGTACATACTACAATCCACTTAACCATTGGTCACTGTGAGAATTACATCTCTGCACTACATTCGAAAGAATAAAACTTCACATTCAGTAAAAAAAAATTGTGCGTAAGCACACCTTGTTGCACACCTACTGCATTAAAGAATGAGAACCTTGCTAATTTCAGTCTGTCATTACAACAAGCGGCTTCGAAGCCAAATACTGCACATCTGCAATTAAACAACCAGGGATGAGCATTTTACAGAAAACTAGTCCATGTCTAGTGTGTCTTCTTTCCAGTCTAGAGTACAATGATCCACCATGAAGAGAGCTGGATTAGGGGAGAAAGGATTTGAGAGGAGCTGAAAGCCAAACAGTGTTGCAAGTCTTGTGCTCAAAATCCTCAAAGGAAACCCTCTGTGGCCAGAGATGATGGAGTGGTTCGGTCCAGGGTATCAGATCCTGCCACAACATTATTTGCTCTGTCCTGTCTACCCTTACCTACTTTTACTTTAAAGATTAAACACATTTAAAGACGCTGCCTTTTTTTTTTTTTTTTTTTTTTTTTTAAAGGTGCAACATGTAGCATTTCAAGAGTTCAATATATCCTTGCCAAATTAACTGTGATACTTTGGTATAACTGCTGTAAACAAACGAGTAAGCTGGTAGCCTCTGTCTCACACCAGTAGCACTGAAAATAATGACCACATGTCCCCTATGCTCACAACTGCACACATGTAGGAAGTGTTCAACTTTTCACACTTTCCACCATCTCTCACTGCAAGAAACTCGTAAAGCATCAGCACCGTTTGTATTTTTGTGCCATAAAGCAGTTCCTGTGGAGTCCAGTCTGGTGGCTACAGTGTAAATTGCATAGAGGCTAGTAGAAGAAACCAGTGTTCTCTGTTAGTTACTGATGATAAAAGGCTAAAAGCAGCACCTTTAAAAATGGAACACCCTGGCGTTTTGGAATGTAGCTGGGCTATTTTTGTTTGTTGCCTAAAATCTTGGTTAGTTTCACTTCCCTAAAATCAAAAGAAAGGAACGCTACGCTTTGAGGAAATTTCCTGGCACCATATCATGGAGGTCCAACTGCTGCTTCACAAACAGTGGCTGAATACATGACAACCAGGCGAGAAAAGGCTGCGTCAGTGTGGGTCAACCGCCCGACAGGGACAGCCAGTTTACCTAAACAGCTGTTTCTTATACCTTTAGTCAGCTGATTAGCCAGCAGGGTAATTTATGCCAATGCTGACGTGCAACAACTAGCCACTGCTGGATGCCTGTTCCAGTGGATACACCAGTGCACAATCATTAGCAAGCCGGAGGCAAGACAGGGATGATTAGCGGTTCTGCAAACAAACGATCTAAAGACCAAATAGATCAGTGGGGGAAAAATATCAGCTTCCAATAAAAATCAGGAATGAGAAGTTAATGTCTTTTCAGCTGCTGAGATGGCCGAGTTGTATATTTAAAAAAACACAAAAGAGCTGAGGACCTCCAGTATGGCCGCCAGAAAGCTTGTGACACACCTTAAAGCCCTCTGGAGTGTCATATCATTGAGGGCACAGTGACAGATATTTAGTTGGGTCTCATCTCAAATATTGGGGAAAAGATTGTCCATAGCATTTATCTGGATTTGAAACCAAGCGGCAAAGCTAAAAGTTTGCAACTAACGAAGGCTGAGATGACTTCACTGTCCTCTGCTGCTGCTGCTGCGTCAAATACTAACATGCCTGAAGACTTGCAGTTTGCTTTGATCTTCTCCTTTCGAAAAAGAACTCTAGTTACCTGATTGTTATCATTTTGGGGGAAACTATACAGCAAGAGTCCTGACAGGAAGGTAGAGAGGGAATATTAAAATACAGAAATACATAAAGTTACTAAAACTCTTCACAGATAGGCACTATAGGAAAATGATGCCACAGATGAACAAAAAAGTCACTAAAAACTCCCTGTTCAGCACCACAGACATACTGTAAATCTACATAGGAATATAATAAGAATATTATAATAGTGGTGTTTTTTTATTTTTTATTTTGTTTTGTTTTCATCTATGTTGTAAACTTATTTCTTTGATTTCTATAGACTTACTACACACTTGTGTCATATAAGCACTGCAAAAACTCAAAATCTTACCAAGATTATTGTCTTATTTCAAGTCAAAAATGTCTTATTACTAGTCAAAATAACTCATTACACTTAAAATAAGACATGATCACCTCAGAAGTAACTTGTTTTTAGACAATTGTCTCTTGTTTCAAGTGAAAATTTGCTTGAAACAAGTGAAAATTTGCTTGTTTCATTGGCAAAATTTGTTTCTTGTTTCTAGCTAATTTTCACTTATTTCAAGTGAATTTTCACTTTTTCCACTGGCAAATTTTGCCAATGAAACAAGCCTTCCTCAGCTTTTAACATTACTAGTATAGCATGGCTTGTTGAAAACCCCAGCATTAAAAATAATATCTATATCTATAATTTCTATTAAGAAAAAAAAATCAGTCCTCAAAAATGCATTTTTTTTTTCTTTTACATAAGCCGGCCAGTATCTTACATAATACAACATGCAGCACTTCACTGTCATGCCAGCACTTTTAGTCACAAGCTTGCAGCGAGTCGTGCCCTTTGGTTTCAATACAGGATGCTAAAAAAGCTCCTAAGCCAATGTAATGAACATGAATGGCAAATGTAGAAGCTTTACTCCACAATCTGACAAGCGTCTTGGGGGGAAGGGGGGAGCTAATGGCATTTCAAAATGTCAAGGGGTTCCTTTAAAATCCCTCTCTTTGCAGATCTGAAAGAAGCCTCGGTGTAGTATTTTTTTTTTTTTTTCTTTCCTAAAAGCCAGTCGATGAAATTCACCGGGCTGTGACTTGGTGCAGCGCTGCTCCCTCGGGCTCCAACCTCGCAGCCTTCAAAGTCATCCTCTTCAGCTCGGCACATTTCTCTAATACATACAGAGGGTTTCCAAGAAACCAGGCCTGCATCGAAGAAAAAATCTGCATACAGATCTAAGAACTTGACATATTCATATTTTACACATTGCCTTCGTGATCTGCATTTAAATAGACCTGTCATGTGTTGACGTCGGTTGCCGTGTAGGAGACCGGTCCAGGATCTGAGTCACTGGTAGGAGGCTTTGAGTCACGGACTCTGTGCACGAACCTCCTTGCATCCCTCTGTCCCATCTCGTGTCCTCCTCCTCCTTATCCTCCTCCTCCTCTTGTCCAGTGAGTAAGATGAGACGAGTTGGAAACACAGGGTGGGATGCGCTGGAGGAGGAAGATGGAGTCGTGGAGAGCCTTTCTCTCTCACCTCCTCCTCCTCCTCTTCTTGCTATTGTCCTCAGATGAACTGATGCTGGTGGAGGAAGAGGAAGAATAGAAGAGGAAGGTCCCCGCCTCCATCTGGTCTTCCCAATGTCCACCTCTACATGAGGAGATGGGGGAGAAAGAGTCCATGAAGATGCCCTTCTGCTTCGCTTCCTGCCCTCTGCATCTCCTCCTCCTCCTCCTCAAGGGCAAACTGGAGCTGGACGAGGAGGAGGATTAGGAAGAAGGGAGAGGGAGGGGAGGAAGACATCCTAGCGGGCTACCCTGTTTCCCCTCTCTCTTCCACCTCCATCCCTTTCTCCACCTCCTCCTGGTCCTTGAGCTGGAGGAGAAGGAGGAAGAGCCCTTAGCAAACCCCCTTCCGTTTCCATCCCTCCTCCTCGTCCTCGTCCTCCTCCTCTGGTCCAGTGGAGGGGATCAGACGAGCTGGAGCAGGAGGTCCTGGAAGGCCTGCAGTCCATGGTAGGAGTTCCTCAGGGCTCCTTCAGCACCCAGCTGGGCAGCAAGGAGGAACAGCCTCCTCTCCTCTGCCACAGAGCTCAGGGACAAAGCCTCATGGAGCTCAGACACGCTCACAGCGTTGGGCTTATCCTGTGGAGAGGAGAAAACAAAAAAGTTTGGCTTTTCCCACTTTTCCAGGTTTTCTCTTTTTGGGGGGATGACATACAATTCTCACTCACTTATAATGAAGATTCCTATGTAGCGTGAGCAATAATACACTCTGAGGTGTCCCAATACAGGGAATTAATGAATGAGGCAGAGGCGAAGACCTCTTTTTCATCTCAGCCAAGTCAATTAATTCCCAATACCTTAACAACACGAGGGTTTCACTGCATACCTTGACCACTTGCCAGCAATGGAAAATGAGAGTCAATTAATTTAGTGAGAAATATGCTCAGAAAATAAACATTATGCAGACAATGCTACCAGCCAAAAATGGGGCAGGAGGTGGTGGTTGATATAGCTGCCGCAAAGAAACATAACTGCAGCCAGCAGTTTATTGTTGTTATGGTTACAATAAGTTTTATGTTGCAAACACTGATCAAGACATGACTATGATGATGATGATGATGGCTTTAGAGACACCCTCCAATCAGATTCAAGTATTCCCAGTCACCATGGTGTCACTCCTTTTTAGCCTGCCTGCTCTTTCAAACCTCCACACGCTGCACAGCCTGCCTGTTTCAAAGTCAAAAGGAGATGGCGGCTTTGCTGTCACGGCCCCTAGAATTTGGAACAGTCTACCCTCGGAGATTAGGGGTCGCTAAATCAGTTTATCTATTATAATTATACATAAAAAACTCATTTTTTAGCTCTAAGTTTTATTGTCTTGTGTGTTGTCTTTTTTCCTGCTCATTTTACTTCTTTTGTTTGATTTTCTCATTTGTATTGTTACTGTTTGCATTGTTTTTGTATTGTTTTACCTGGCAAAGGTGCTATATAAGAAGTTTCTTATTATTGTTGTTATCATTAGGGTTATTATTATATTATTCCTGCTTTGTTCACTGATTGGCCAAAGCAGGAATGTAATATTTGTGTTAGGTGAAAGATTTAGTTCCAGTGAAACATTTCTATCACAGCACTTTGGTGTTTCAGATTTTAAAGTCAACATCGTCTCACTTGCCTCAGTCAGTCGTGCCCCCATCCACCCACTTAGCACCTAAAAAGAGCTCGCACACTTGACTGCTTCCTGCTGTTGTTTTGTTTTGTCCTGATCTCACCTCTGAGAGGTAGATCAGCTTTGTATTTTGTGGTAAACAGTGATTTGCTGAAATTATGCTGCATTATAATATAAAACTGCAGGTACTCTGAGGTTGACCTGATATATCATTTGGCCAAAATATTTTGCCAATTTTCAGCCTTCAATTAAACGCTGAATATTGGCCAGTCTGATGTTGTCCACCTCCAATTTGATGATGAAGATGATGCAGCTTGTTTAATCAGACATGAAATGATCAATACTTCAGTGGCTTTCTCTTTGGGAACTGTAATGCAATGCAATTTAGATTTCATATTCATAAAATTATGCAATCACTTCCTACTAAACAATATTCCATCCACTTCTGTGCCGATGCTACATATAGTGGGAGAGAAGACAACATTTCAAGAGCTGCTGCTGGTCGGCGTTGTCGAGCAATGTGCACGACAACAATTAAACTCAGTGGATTTATTCTGCTCAGTGAAGTCTGAAATATTTAAAGCATTAGTGATGTTTTCTTGATCAAAAGACAGATTCAAAAGACAGACTGCACCATAGACAACGCGCTGCGCCGCTGGGGGAAAATGTGAAACCCAAATCCTGTGCATTGAGGCAAATTTATCATTAGAGGTAGAATCAGTGTTTAGACTGACCTTCTGCTGTTACAAGGCCAAAGCAACACTGCCTTTGGTTTGACTATTAAACGAGACAGAATAAACACGCTATTTACACTTTTGTTTTGTATTCAGTGCAGGACTAAAGGTGCTTTGAACTGTGCTGGTAATCCGCCTTTAGCTGTTATCTGCACTGTTATCTGCAACAAACTTGGCCAAAATTAATGATCGGTTTAGATGCACTCACTTTATTTTTCATAGCTCGGCGGCAACCACATGGAAGCCCGCGGACTGCTTTTGATTCATGCTTTAGATCTGTTGACTGCTGCTGTCTTTTAATTTTATTTGGTTCAGCTTCAGTCCTTTTTTTTCTTGAAATACATCACGGCGCGACTGTGGTGTCTCAGCAAGCTTATGCAGGGCTGTGTCTTACAAAGCAGTTATTATTTGACATCTGAGGTTCCCAATTTGAACATTTTCCATCTTGAAAATGATTATTACTGGGTAAGGGCAGCTAAGATAACCATAAGTTTACACAAAACTCCACAGCGTGCCATTACACAAGCCACACAGAGTTGCTTTTTTCAAAAGGTGGATCCCTCAGGTCTGATTAAATCTCATGCAAATCAAAGAGTGAGTTTAATGGCACCGTCCTACAAAAACCATTCAGCCGACGCTCGAGTCAAGGTTACCTCATTGTTTGGTTGCACCGCAACATCTTCACTAATACACAGGATCTGATGTGTCCCTGGTGCTGTTCAAACTGGGTGTGTGCCAACGCTGAATCCTGGCAGTGGTTCACAGTGAGTAGCACTGTTATTAGGGTTATCAAAGGGGCTTTTCCTGTCACAGATACTTTATTAAATTTGACCTGTAATGCTGCCAGAAGCCTCAGCAGTATATTAAGTAATGCCAGAATCACACACCCATCAAAACCTACACTGGCAAGTTTTTGTTTTTTACCTCCACCTGTTTTTTCATTTTCTTATTACCTCTGGCCAAGGAACTCCAGAGCGTTATGTTTTTTTTGCTCCTGTCCACCCATCTGTCCATCTACTAGCAGGGTAACTCAAAAAGTATGGGATGAAATTGCAGGAATATGGGTGGGAAGGTTGGTAATGGGCCAGAGGAGAAGTGATTAAATTTACAGGCTAATCACCTGCTAGGGGCAATGACTTAGCACAAACCTTGCCGTAGTTTCCACACACTTCCATGTAACATGATAAAGCCTGTTGGGGAGGTTGGTCATAGGTCAAGGCAGCACTGACCAACTTTCCACACTGACTGGTGGAAAAGAGCATGTCCCATAACAGCAATGTTGCAGAAAAGGGGCTGGGCTTAGCACAAACAGGACCCTAACTTTCAGCTGCGACCTTATTGGAGGTCTACAGGGTGTCTTTTTTGTGTTTTTCAATCTGCTCCATCAAAACTGCATGAATAGGTTTGATCTATTTAGGGAGGAACTGTCATAAGCCTACCAAAGTTTGTGTTCTTTCCCGCAGCTCGGTGCCTATTTTTGCCATGTTGTTCCCTATGAATGGGAACTGAGATGCTCCACATTTCATCAAAGTTAGACTGGTTCAATGTTCAAAATTTATTCACTCTTTAATTAACTTCATAACTGTAATTATTAAACACCAAAGCACAATGCCAAAATGCATAATTATTCTCCAAGTTTTATCAAAACTTTACATGTGTGAGCTCAACGCGATTCTAATTTTTGATTTTAGGGCGCCCACTAGGCAAATCAGTGTGATTTGTGAGGATAGCTGGATTTGGGTGGCAAGTTTCATGTCAATCTTAGACTTAACGGGGCCTTTCAAAGTATTAAATCTTGATCGTGAAGTATAGCGTCTCCATCAGGCTAATCCATGTAATGTATTAAACACCAAAACACAATGCCAACATGCGTCATTTCTCCCAGTTGGCCAGCTCTGAAATTCAAAAGTCATTCCCCAGTTTCCATCAAAATTGTATCCCTGTTGTCTGAGAAATCCATTTTGAGTTTGAATTTGACTTTATCTAAATTAAACCGCCCCCATAAGGCCAACCAGTGTATTTCCCTCCCCTGTTCTTTTTCCTTAACAGACTGAAACTATTGATGTTCCTGGTGTTAGCAATCAGTGCTGATGTGATTCCTCAGGGAGAGTTTTAAATGGTTCTGAGGATGAACAGGTACAATCTCCCATTCTTTTCTACTGGAGAAGTCCTGTTTTCTTCTTTCTCTCTCTCTCTCTGAATGAAACCTTGAGAGAAGAATCTGATTTATTTAAAACTTTCAGCAGCAGTCACGCCTTTTCCCTTGAATTATAAATGACTAATTACTTTTTGTTACCATTTTCGACCTGGTAACAGATGGTGAATGTGCTGCTTTCCCTTTCTACATACTGAGCCAGGTTTCCACAGTAGTGAAGGACGAGGGTGTTTTCAGTGTCAGTGCCAAGGTCTTCAACGTTAATCAGAAGCTGTAGTGGTTTAGAATAGCTGTTATTTGTATATTTTAGTCATGACATACACTATTAAAAAACCATACTTTAAGTGCACTGTACTTATTTGTTCTGGAAAAGCACTGACTCAAGACGAAGGAGGAACAAAATACAGAAATGGACCTTCTAGCACGGACGATACACCATAGTTTTGGACTGCAATCACATGTAATATCAATCTTCAGTACGTTCATTTGAGTTGAATTCCTACTGGAGGACTTTGTCAGAGCATTTCAGCTTTTGCTTCCGTACAATATTTGTGTAGCTGACATAATGTATTGACCACTGCAGGGATTATGTTTTAATGAAGTATCAGCTCTAATCAGTGCAGGTGGTTGGGGCATAGAAAATGTCTGTGATGATAAATCATGTCATCACGCCAGTGTTTAATACCTCTTATGCAGTTTTGCAAATACAGTTGTCCCTCGCTATAACGCGGTTCACCTTTCGCGGCCTCGCAGTTTTGCAGATTTTTTTTCAGTGCAATTTTGCATGCTTTTTTTTTTTTTTTACTGGACTTATTTTTCTACGAAGGTTTGAACTTTGAGAGTGTTTAAACAAGAGAGAAAAGTGAGAAAATGTTAATGCCTGTCTGAGAAAAGTGTATAAAGTGTGTAGTGAGGGGTTTTACAGCCTTAAAACATCTAGAATAATTGTAAAAAATAAAGCTGACTACTTTGCGGATTTCGCCTATTGCGGGTTATTTTTAGAACGTAACTCCCGCGATTAATGAGGGACCACTGTATCACATTAAATGTGTGAGTTTAAATCCAACCAGCACAATATTCACACCCATGTTAATATTTACCTGTTACTTTACTCATTAGTGCACACTAGACAGGATCATGTCTCCTGAATGGATGTTCAGTTAACTTGCTGGTCGAGTTAATGCTTACATATGCATATTACACATACAAGTCCGTAGTGAGTCTTAAATGTGGTGAAACACTCAGAATAGCAGAGCTGAGTTTCAGCTCCAGCTTTTGTGCATCAATGAATACCTCAAATAAAGCTGTAATCTCAGTGGAAGTGCTTTTAAAAGGAAGAGGTGAACTGGCTCAAAGTTCACATGATTTGAACTTTGCGCAGAAGCAATGGAAAAGGCAGCTGATGTTCCTTCACTGGAAAACAATAGATAAGTGCAAAGCTATTTCACTGGTGACTGTGTTATGTTTTTCCCAGTCTTTGTTGCTTTCATGAATATAGATGTGTCATGTAGGGACAAACACTACGACTGAAATGAATAATAATTATTTTCTTTGTCAGTTAATGAATCTATTATTTTTTCAGTTCATCGATTAATCATTCACTGTATAAAGTGTCACATATCAAGACAAAGTCTCATGGGAAGTCAGCGATGTCTTCAACTTGCTTCTGACCAGCAGCCCCAAAAAAGCCCAAAGTATCGATTTTATAATGACAGAGAAAGGCAAGACAATCATATCTTAGAAAACCTTAGATCTTACCTGTTTGTTCCCTAGAACAACCACAGGAAGTTGGGGGTCGACCCTCAGGAGGCGGTGGAGCTCGGCCTTAGCCAGTGGGAGACGGCGCCTGTCAGAGGAATCCACCACGTACACCAGGACGTGAGTCTTCCTCAGATAGTCCGACCAATAGCGACGCAGGTCTTCCCCACCCCCAACTGCAGCACACAAACAAGCAGTTATTATCATTATTATTATAAAACACGACACGGAATTGTTTTTGTGATATTCTATTGCTTCATGAAATTCTCCTTTTGCTGTCAGGGTTCAGATGAATCAGCCAAATTACAGTCACACAGGTGAGTCATATAAAGTAGCGTAAAGGAGAATGCACAGCCAGCTGGTCTTGTTTGTAAAATAAATCTCAGCAAGGTCATACGGTACAGCTACTTATGAAAGAAAGCACAATTTGACCCAAAATATTAATCCTGAAATTATGTTATTAGCCTTCAAGACTCCACCACCAAAACAGAGTGCACAAATTGCATCCAAAACAACTGGACCTGTACGACTAAAAGTGTTCATGACATTTTAGCTAGATTACTACATGTTATCTACTCTGTGTTACCTTATGATTTGATTTGACATCCCTGTTTGTAATGGCTTAATGATCAGGACCCCAACATGAAGCAGTGTGTCAGGGTCTTGTATCGTACAACGCTAATGACTGGCTGGTTGTACATTATCCCGCTTACAACACTGGTACTTATGAAAGAAAACGATAATTTGACACAAAGTATTTATTTTGAAAAGATTTTATTAGCCTTCAAGACTCCTGAAACAGATCCATCCATAGCTTGTGTTTGCATCTGAAGCACCAAACTTGAATGGCTAAAGTTAGATGTGTTGGAAACTTTTCAGCAATGTTAGCTTAGTACATGTTGGAACTCTAGGAACCTAGGACCTTGGTAATTTGGGACCCTGGGCACATAGATTCCTGGGAACATGGAACCCTGGAAACATGGGACCCTGAGAACAAGGGACCCTGGGAACAAAAGACTCTGGGAACATAGGACACTGGGAGCAAAGGACTCTGGGAAGCTAGGACTTTGGGAACTTTGGATCCTGGGCACATAGGACCTTGAGAACTTATGATCCTCGGAACTTTGGACCCTGGACACATAGGACGCTGGTAACACAGGACACTGGAAGCATAGGACACTGAGAACATAGGACCCTGGGAACATAGGACCTTGGGAACTTGAACTCTTGGAACATAGGACCCTGAGAATATAGGACTCTGGGCATATAGGACACTGGGAACATATATACAGTCCTATTACAGTCTATCTTCTTCCTTGTTTTTTTTTTGTTTTTTGTTTTTTTTTTTGGCTCCAGCAGGGCACCGTTGTTCACTAGCCTGATTGATGGTAGTAAATGGACCAGACTTTCTGCATGGAGTAATATATCAAACCTCCTTGAAGTGACTGTCTCCATAGCACCAGTCAGTTATTCATAACGACAGTCATTATTCAGAAACATCAGTTTTGAGTATTTAACACAGCTGTGTAATCACTAATGTAGAGGCCTACTGTACAGAAATGCAGTACTGTTTTTAGAGTACTACAGAACGAACACACACACACACACAGTTACACACTTTAGAAGCTGCTTTAAGTGTTCTGGTGAGCTGAATTGTCCCTGCTGAACAACATCTCATGATGCTATACTGCTATAAAACAGACATGGCATAGTTACTAAAATAGCCACTGCGACACAGAGCACTATGTGAGATCACATCTAAATAAACTGATAATTAATTGTATCTATAGTGGGCTATGGGACTGCACTTGACTCTTTAAGTATTCTAGCTACAGGGCTCTCTTGTAAAAGAGAACGCTGTTCTCTGTGGGGCTTTCATGATTAAATAAAATTGCCATGTCAAGAAAGGAATTTAATACATCCTCTTGGTTAACAGAGTAAGTCTAACACCCTGAAGAAGTTCTGAAGTTAACCCATACACTATGTGAACGTAAATGATAACGAGTACCAGTGCATTCACCAGTACATTCACTGTCTTGCTCGAGGGTACTTCAGCAGGGCAGATATGTGCCATCCCTATCCACTGTGCTATTTAAAGCCTTAGTGCCATAGTAGAAACCTAGCTTGGATGCTAGAGGAATGGAATTGATACTCAAGTGATGCTTTTTTCACGTTTCAGATGAATCTAATTAATAAACTAATAGATTGACAGTTAAATAAAATAAAATTTAAAAAAAAATCCCCAATTTTATTCTCTTGCTGGCTCACAGATTAATTTTAGACGTGTGCTGGGCCAAATGAAAAGAGCAGTCTCGTTTCCACTGCAGGGAGTAACAGCATAAGACAGCTCGTAGCCATTATTTATATCCACTCCATTTCCCCCGTATGAAAATTGGTGTGATTCATTTTTTACATCTTGTTGCCTCCAGACATAATATGTCAGCGAGACTCTGAGCATCAAATAACTGTGCATTGCTTGGTCCCTCATGTTTTAAACATTAGGAGTTACATATCCCAGCTGATTGCTACTGAAATGTTAATACAGCTTATTACGTGCATCTGCCGTATTTTGCGGACTAACTGATGGATCAGCTGATTGATTGACTGTGGTTTAAAAGACAAGAAACATTATAAGATGTAGTCTAAACTTTTATCTCTTATCATCAATGACGCACAGACAATCAACCAAACCTATAGGGAAATTTGTGAGAAAATTCAGTAATCCTGCTCAGTAGTTAATAAGACTAAAGAGCTTTAAACGTTCCCACTAACCACGCTATTTAATGTGCTGCTCTATGGACTAATAGCATTGTGTGGCCAAAAGAATGGTAATTTAAACTCTGACCAGTATGACTTCAAGTCCTCACCGCCTCCGACTTCAGTGCCACACAGCAAGTATTCAGTACCGCTGGCTTAATGGAAAATGTTGCTAGGAAACTGGGCCATGATGTGCTTTTGGCTGATGTGACGTGGCTGTGATAAACACCTGTTTACTCGATGTGGCACACTGAGTGGACGTGATATTCGGTGGCGGTGACTACCTTGGGTGGCTCGTGTTGCACTCGTCTATTCCAATGCACTGCAGGACACTTCCAGCTGCAGGTATGCTGCCAAGGAGCCGCATTATTAGGTACACCTCTCTATTTTCAGAAACAGTATTAAATCAACAATACAAGTGGCTGTGAGTCAGCATATAAAGCATGCAGGCAGGGTTGTGAGGTTCAGTTACTTTATGATAGAATAGGCAATACAGCTGATTTTAGTGACTTTGAACATAGTATTATCACTGACGCTGCATCTCGGTTACATGCAACCCCACTGGGATTTTCATACACAGTGATATTTAGAGTTTAATGAGACGGGTGTGATGAACAGAAAACATCTAGTCAGCTGCAGCCCCGAGGGCAAAAATACCTTGTTAATGACAGAGGTCAGAGAGAGTGACAAGACTCGTTCAGGCTAGCAGCTCTGTGACAGTGATGTGTGGAGGGGGAATGTCTGAACACACGGTTCCTCAATACCAGATGAGCTGCAACAGCAGCAGAAAAGCATGCTGGGTTTCACTGCTGTCTGCAGAAAATAAGAAGATGAAACTATGCAGTGAAGCATGTGTTCACCAAAAGTGGATGATTGAAGAGCCAGGAGATGCTGCCTGGTCCGACACAAATCCAGTTACTGTTGCAACCTGCTGATGGCAGAGAGACAATTTGGCCTACGCTGCAAAAAAAATCTCTTAGCAGGCTTTGACAGAAACCTCTCTAGAAACAGGAGGGTCCAGGAACATTGAGCCTGAATTATGAAAATGTTAGATGACAATATGCTTTTTACCTCTACAGAGGCTTGGGATTTTGTTTTCCCACAGATTACTGGAGATTCAGCTCCCATTCTGCTGTTTCCATCCTCCTGTAAGTTCCTGGTTTTATGTGTTTTCCATTTTGTTCGCTGCATATTGTCCCGATCCCACCACTGTACATGTGCCACTCCTGTGTGATGTGAATTTCAATTTCATTTTAAGCCTGCTCAACAGAGGCATTTCTGGGATAAAAAGTATTTTGGAAACAAAACATATTGTGATAGAGACTTCCCTGTCTCTTTCTTGTTGTGCTGTGTTGTTTTGATCATCCTGTCCCAGATCTAGGCTGGAGCGCACACTTCAGAGCTTCACTGCAAGCAAAAAATTAGTAAGGGATTTCATCAGTGTCACAATCGTGTTTTTCTTAAAAGAAGTGAATAAATCTGGCAGTGGGATGAGATAATCCCACTTGTTTCCAATGTTAATCAATTTGTTTCAAGGTTTTTTTTCTTGAGTCGTGTCATTTTCTTGATCCTAGTGGGCTGATCTGCCTTATTCTTACTTGTTTCAACATATCTGTACTTATTCCCAGTTAAATTCCTGAAAGTCCACTGGACCAAGTGGGATCATCTCAACCCTCTGACATTTCTTTTCATTTTATTCAAGAAAAAACAAGATTTTAACCCTGGATATGACACTAAATGACTTGCTCACAGTGTGTTTTGCAGTGTGAACAACATGAATCCATGGATTTCTCCTTAATATAGGCTGTTGGAGGAGGTGTAATGCTGTGGGAATAGCTTCTTGGCTCACATTAGGCTCCTCAGTACCAACAGAGCATCGTTTGCACTCCACAGTGCACCTGAACACTGATACAGACCAGCTGCTTCCCTTCATAGCCACAGTCTGATGTTTTGCACATGAAAACCAGCAGCAAGAAAATGTACTTTCCAGCTGGCTCCAGGAACATGACGGTGACTTCCATTTTTCTCCCTACATCTCAACCCAATAGGGCAGCTTCAGGATGAGGTTTAAGAGGTTGTTTGCCCCATGAATGTGCAGGAATTAAGACAATGTCCATATTAAGCCAGGTAAATCTGAAAATAACGTTTGTGTGTTCCATCCTCCCTACACCACGTAAGTGTTAAAGCATTTTCAGACTGTTGTCCAAAAGGCCAGTCTGCACTGAAACACCCCGAAATCCTTAAACCACTTTCACCCATCGGTGGGGTTGTCATTGCTAAGTAGCTGAGCTTTGTTCAAACCCAAAGGACTTCATTTGAAATTCAAGTGGAGATCACAAGGTTTCCAAAGGTCCCAAAAAGATCCTCCTGATTTCCAGGGAAATGCGTCTAAAATGATGCAGATGTAGATATTTCCTATTTGATGTGATGCTGCAGCCAAAAAACACGGGCATCTTGGGCTTGAATATTTCACTCAATATAAGTGTGATGTAGCTTCAGTGAAGCCCTTCAACCAGCAGACGCAGAATAAAGATGTGACACTGTTGAAGCTACTTAAGGACAAATATACATTAAAATAAGGATTCAAAGCTCTCTATTCAGCAATGCAGTCTGACATGCATGGCCTGGTCTTTTCAAATACAGACACTTTGGAGAATGTTTTAAAAAAGCTCCATTTAAATGGAAAACACTTGGTGGCTTAGTGTGGACCAAAGACCAAAATGGAGAAAAAAAGATATGTTTTCAAATATAGCCTCAATGACACTATCAAGTCTGCATTTATCAAATCCTCCATATCACACTTCCTTCAATCCATGCCACAGAAGAATTCAGGCTGCTCTTGAAACAAAATGAAGTATGTGCCTAACAAAGTGGATGCTATCTGTCCATGGTAAAGGGGGCTCCATTGTATGAAAGCTTTAATGTGTGCAAAATCTTTTAGAGTGTGCAAAACAGATTTGACTGATCATGACATTGTTTCTTAGTGGTCTGTTTTATGTGCTGGTGAGCCAAAGACAATTTTCAACCCTGGTGGACAATAAAGATTTATTCTATTCTATTCTATTTTAAAAAAGGACTGTCTTATACCAACAATAAGTCTTAGGGTGTTTTCACACACCAGGTATGAAAATGATGCATTTTTTCATTTTTCAACTTGTCAAATATCAGCACAATTCGGGAGGAGGCCGGATTAATGTTCCTGAACTGTGACGCTTAAACTTGTGGAGTACATCAGGCACTTGGGGCGGATCGAGGTCCGGCCACGTTCACATCACAAACAGAGTGCACCAGAGTTCAGCTGTAGCCGAACCAAGACCACCTCTTCAAGATGTTCTCAGTACGACCGTTTTGGTATGCACCTGAGTGCGATTGTTGTGTATTGTTCTCCCAGAGTTGAACTCGGCCGACCTAAACACTGCCTGTGTGAAAACACCCTTAATGCTGACTTGAAACATTGGAAATATGATCTTAGTAAATTTCGACTTGAATTTACAAGACATTAGGGACTTCTTCCTGACAGGGAGCTGCTGATGCTTTTGTACCATCCACATCCCAAATTTCACAAAGCTTCAAGTCCTCATCTGCTTTTATCTATCTTCATCGCCTCCATTGTGATGGGTATGGATTGAATAAGGGAACCCAATTAAGGCGTGCAGAATTTCATCTGGATTCATTTCATATCACTTCCTGAAAAGAGGAAGAGTCCCTAATGTTTTGTTGTTTGCACAGTTGGTTAGTCCCCATTGTCCTTGTGTACTATGTCAGTCGTCAGTACGTCTCTGCATCATTGCCACCAAGACAAAGAATGGAACAACTCCTGCCGTTGGTAATTACAGTATTCTCATTCAGTGGGAGATGACATGCAGTATGTTCCTCTTATTTTCAGAAGACAGCAGAGAAAAGGATGCTTTCTGCCCAGCAATCTGTGGTGTTGAATATGAATAAATCAGCCACAAAGTGTGTGACACGTTCCTTCAAACACGTCCATAGAAGCTAATTGTGAGGTTGACTGCTGCAGCGCATCTTGCACTCAGACTGGCTGAATAAAGAATTCTGGCAAGTCACTTGTGGCGTGTTATTTTTAGTGCACTGCAAAACATGGCGCAGTGTTGTTGCAATCACTGGAAACAGCGTTCCAGGTTTCCTGAACATCTTGTATCTGCACACAGCAGCACAGTGTGACCGGCCCCTCTGCTCCTTTGTTGGACTTGCGGGGCATGATCGTATGTGAATGTTCATTTAAATAAAGTTAATTAACGTTCATTAAAAAAAAGTCCTACAAATAATTGCTGAGGTTCCCTGCGGCATTTTCAAGGTTATGATCCGTGATGGTGATCCAAGCTGAACAAAGCTGCTGGAGGTTTTCCCTCAGAAGCTGAACGCTGATTATCTCTCTGTCTAACTCTCTAACTGAACAAGCACGATCATGATATAACACACACACACATCAGCACGGCCTTTAACCCATTCTCCACTCAACTTTCATTTCTTTCCTAATATATTCTATTCCCTTCACTTGACCAATTTGTTAGTGTCCCACTGTTCCTCTCCATGTGTTTTTCTGCCATTGGACTCATTTGGATTCATCCCACTTTATTTTATGTTTCTCTATTTTCTGACAATGCAAAGGAAATAAATCTTGACTAAACTAATGGATATCGAGCTGACTCAAAAGAGAGGGGAAATGGCATGATGGGAAGCCAATCATGGGCTCTAAATTTTAGAAAACACGAGCCATGACAAGTGGTAATGTCTTAACTCAAGGCAATATACCCAGATTTTGCTCAAGCACCGGAAACTTTATTGCTCAGACAAATCATTTCCACATCTACGGTGAAGGTAGGGTTAGTTGCAAAAGTCCAGATACAAGCCAACATTAATTTGTGATTGGCTGCACAAAAGTCAGCTGCAGCTCACTTTGCATCACTGACAAATGATGTGACACTGCATCCTGGGGTCTACCTCATCATTCTATTTTCATATTTGGTTTGTGTCGATTCATAGATGCCAAATTACAAGCAAGCCAGGACTACAGACAAAAGTCACATGAAATAGGAAGAGGCAGATGTGGTTGTGTTGTTTTTCATTATATTTTCATCATAGGTAATTTTGAAATAAAATCATTTTAAATCATTCTTCAACAACCACGTAAAACAGATAATACGGATTTTACTCTCCTCAGTGATTTTGTGTTTCCTTATCCACTCTCTATTCTTGCGCATGCACACATATATAACATGACCTAGTAGTAGAAATCTACCTGTGCTGACTAGGCCTCTCTTAGTCCCTTAACCCGATGGAACCCAGGTTTCTCATTTACATGACAGTTCAGACACCAGATAACTGCTGGACGTGGGGAATGACCTGATTATTTGAAGTGGATCTAAATTGACTGACAGACTCAGATGTTGTTTATTGGAGTTGTTTAGTTCATGTGGGATGCTGCACGGTTAAACATCACCAAACAAGCTGAGCATGATGCACTTATCTGTGCCCTTTGCTGTATTTCACCTTCACTGCTGCTCATACCAGATAAGAGCCATGAGGAAAATAACTGAATATGGTTCATATGCATCAGTCCAGACTGCAGCTTGCACTCCATTTCTTTTGTTAACTAAACTTTCTATGAGTGTGGAGCTGCCGGCTGTGAGACCTCCTTATTTCATTTGTGGGATGTTTTCTTGTGCTTCACTCATTCCAAAGAAGTGCACTGCCGTTTGTTTAGAAGAGGACCAAGACTGACATTTTCATTTTCATTTACTGTATCTGATGCCACCTGAGTCTGAAGGCCAAACTAATCGATCTAAACAAGTAAATGGTCACAATAAATCATTTCAAGCACTCTTGGTGTGAATGTGCCCACAACTGGACCAGTAATAATGGTACCATGACAACTCCTTATCTTTCCAATTACTCTCTACCAGAGGTGAAAAGTAGCTATTTAGCCAGTGCTAGGCCAAAGGAAGTTTCAACCCTCACAGCTTTGCAGGCTTTGGTAGGTGTAACCAAATATACTGATTACAATTATTCACCATCTAACTAATTAAAGAGAAGCAGG
This sequence comes from Myripristis murdjan, assembly GCF_902150065.1. NCBI lineage: Eukaryota > Metazoa > Chordata > Actinopteri > Holocentriformes > Holocentridae > Myripristis > Myripristis murdjan. Next base: position 4,185,993 of record NC_043993.1, on the reverse strand, counting down.
CCAAAAAAAAAAAGAAAAGAATTTTGTTAACAGAAACTGGAAAACACCATTTCCTAAGATCCTCCACGGCACTGGTGGCGGGAAAGGCATGCACTTGGGTGGCGAGCTCCATGGCTGCATGGATCCATGGTTAAGAGCAACAACACAGTGCAACAAAAGTTGAGCTGTTTGTAGGTTTTATTCCAGACCTGAAGGAACTCTGCCTGTCCTTCCCCTCTTTCCCCCCTGTAGATTGTCCTTTCCCAGAATTATGCCATTATAATTCTGGCGTACTGACAGGAACTTATGGTGTAAGAAAATTAAACTAGAAAACAACAAACAGCACCACAAGCACTGGATAAAATGGAGATATTTTATGTATAATACATGCTTTTAAACAGTATTAATGTGTTTGGCTGAATATTCCTTCAAATACAGTTTAGATATATTGTTGCTCTACTTATATTTTACTTTACATTTAATGAGACTTTCTGCTTTCCCTGCTCCACATTTCAAAGGGAAATCTTGTACTTTTTGTGCACGGCATTTCTCTTAAAAGTTATATTGTAGAAGAAACTTTTCCATGCAAAAAAATCAAATGTGATGCGAGTTAAAACTAGCCAACAGGATAACAGTTAGAGGTACGGCATTAAAATACTTCTTGTACGTTGATGCATCAATAATTTACACTGAAAGGAAGCATTCTTCACAATGACTACTTTTACTTTTCATGCTGAACTACATTTTTACTGCTAATGCTTCCATACTTTTACAGAGGGAACATTTTGAATGCACAACTTTTACTTTTATGGATGTATGTCTCCATAATGTTACTGCTTTTCCCACCACTGCTCTCCTCAGTGTGCTGTGTGATAAAACATGAATGGCTTCAGGACTCCACAAAGAGCCACTGGCTTCTGATTTTGAAGGATTAAAGCAGTCTTACTTTCAAGGAAGTCGAGCTGGCAGGCAGGGGCGCTGAGGCTCATGAAGTTGAAGCCGCGGGTGGGCCGGCACTGACCTCGCTTCGCCTCAGGCTGTCCGGGCGTCAGACTCTGCAGCATGCTGCTCTTCCCAGCACCGTCCAGGCCGAGGACAAGGACCTGCCGCTTCCCGCGCTCCTCCTCCTCCTGCAACACAAAGGAAAGACATGAGAAATGTCAGAGGTGTGAGCTGTGTGCAAAAATGAGATCGATTCATTCAAATAGAGAGATTTGCTTATCTTTGAGGAAGAGGCAGGTATAGCTGAATGGAGTGTTTACCTTGGGTTACAATAAAATTGAAATATTATATCACATACAGCACTATATACATTAGCCACACTGGCATAATGTTGAATGTAAACACACTGACACTAGAACAAAGTACAGCAAGTCATTTAGTTTCATTTTCAGTGTTAAAATTGTATTCTGCCTTCTTTCAACGTATTTATCTTTATTCCCAGAAAACTCCTAAAACAAGTGAAACTGCATTGGAAACAAGTAGGATTATCTCATCCCACTGGCAGATTTTTTTTTCTTGTTTTACCTTGTTTGATGACCAACAAGACTTTTTAACACTACTATGAGACAGCATGACATGTTAGGACAGATATTTTTTACAGTGTAGTATATTTGGAATCAACAAAGCGTTTTCAGTGGATTTAATGTAAATCTGGTTATTCAGCTCTCATTTGGTTGCATTCATTGTTTTTCCTGTGCTCTATTATTTACAGGATAGATTTTTTACATTTTAGACATTTATCTGACAGTGGGATAACCTTTAATCCCTAGATGTATGATAATTGGAATGGGAACTATAGGAAGCACAATTCAGCGTATTATGGAGATTCTTGATTTTCTGCTTTAACTCACATCACAGATAATCTGTGTCAACCTGATTGCTTCCTTTAGACATATTACCTAACCCTAACCCTAAGTGTAAACATATAAACATGGACACAAATATGCAAGTATAGTAGGCAAATAAACATAATTCCAACATGAGATCATCACCTGCATGAAGATAGCTATACAAAATGATCAAAAGTGGAAGATTAATCAAAATGCAGGTACTTTTTAAGGGGAAGTATATACTTTGTTTGATACTCAATACAGAGTGAATCATATGTATCAAAATGTGCAACAGTACACGTGCTGGACACTCGGGTAAAGTCCTTTTTGCATAATGCAAGGTGTCTCACAATGTTCAGGAATGCCGATCACTGATAAAAGGAAAACAGCAGTGATAAAACTCCTGAACTAGATGATATTACTCATCAATAGCAGACATCACAGAGCAGGAGCCCTCATCCTGAGATTTGGCTTTTCTTTGCTATCGCAGCTTTATTAGATGGTACAAAGCGGAGAGTCCCAGGGCAGAAGAGGAGAGTGACATACATTAAAGGTCATGAGCCGGATCCAAACCGGTGATGCTGTAAATATTCTGTGTGCACTTTTCACTTGTGAGACGCTGCCGTCCTTCTGAGATCCTCTGCATGTCAGTCATCTCCTTTCAAAAGTCATACAAGGTCGGCCTTTATTCATACCATGTGCTGAAGTGTAGCCGTGGTTCTTTGGAGGTTAATTAGCAATTCATATCAGCCCTTTCAGAGCTGAGAGTGACTCTGAAGGGGTGTTGCATCAGTTTTGGCTCGCATATTGAAAATATCAGCCTGCGCTCTGCTTTGTTGATGGCAAGGCATAATGAGGATGTGACATTGTTGGCTCTAATTTGAGTATTTACGCCATAACATATATATCTGCCCTGTAATTGTCTCTAAACTGTTTATGGTGGAGGCCAAGTCATGAATTTATGGTATTTTGATGTTTCTGGCAGTGAGGTTAATCATCTATTAATGGAAAGCCAGTGCAGCGAAATGAATATAGAGAATGTTACAGGCTTTAACAGAACAGAACTATGAGCGCTTACATTTCTGGAAAGGCCCAGAGGGAGACCAGTGTGTACCCACAGAGCTACACAGAGCTGCAGAGGAAATAATGCTTTTCCTTTTATTGGGGTTACAAGGAATACACTGTAAAAAAAAAAAAAAAAAAAAAAAAAAAACTCCTTGACTAGTAATTTAGACTCCTGTCAAGTGTTAAAACCTTGTTTTTCTTCAACAAAATGGTAAAAAAAAAAAAATCTGCCAGTGGAATGAGATAATAACATTTGTTTCCAATACAGTTTCACTTGTTTGAGGATTTTTTTTTTTTTTCTGGGAACAAGTATAAATATATAGGAACGAGGCAGACTATGGCAGACCATCACTAGGCTCAAGAAAATGACACTGAATTCAAGAAAATTTGCAAACAAGTTGATCAGCATTGGAACCAAGTGGGATTTTCTCATCCTACTGGCTGATTTTTTACCTTCTTTGAAGAAAAACAAGATTTGAACACTAAAGATGAGACTAAGATTGAGATTTTTTTTTTGCAGTGTATCAATTTGGACTTTGGCTGTGTGCTAAATTCTTGCATATTTACCCTCCTTTCTCTCAGATGTCTCATTTGGATCTGCTCCAACTTAACAGGTTTTTTTTAAAGAGTGGAGATATTGTTTTTTTGTTGTTGTTTTTTTAACTAGAACAAACATTCCATAAAGTTTTTGTTTTATATCCAAAGCATTTCACAATTTACAAAATGAAACAGATATTTCTAATGTCATGCAGACTTTATCAGTTCTCAAACTTCACACAGACTTTCTTCTCCTGAACAGGATTTGGCCGGTTCAGACACTTCTCATAGTAAAGTGATACTACGCTGATCTCCAGAAGGAGGCTCTCTTTTTCTGTGCTCTCCACGGGGAGGAAAAAGCAGAGTCATCGGCACAACTACAATTCTGGATTGAAGAGGGATTTAACATCTTGCTCGAGGACACTTGGGCAGGACAGTACTTACTAACATGAGGATTGGATCACGTGTCGAGGACGGTCTCCCTATTTTCTGAGCCTCCCGGCTACTTCTGTCATGCCAAAGCACCGCACTGCAACTTCCATCTTAACAAACCCGCTGAGTCACATCTTAAGTGTTAAAAACTTGCTTTTCTACAAAAAACGTAAAAAAAATCAGGTAGTGGGTTAAAATAATCCCACTTTCCAGTGCTGATCAACGTGTTTTCAGAATTTTCTTGAATCAAGTGTCATTTTCTTGATCCTTGATCCTTTTCTTGAGTCTTATTCTGCCTTATTTCAACAGATTTATACTTGTTCCCAATGAAATTGCATTGGGAACAAGTGGGATTATCTCTCCCCACTGGCAGATTTTTTTTTTTACCTTGTTTGAAGAAAAACAAGATTCAAACACTGAATATGACACTAAATGATTGTTTCTGATGTTTACTCTTTTCTTTTTCTTTCTTTTTTTGCAGTATATGTAGTTTATGGTCTCCAGTGCAATTATTGATGAAGTGTAATACTTTTTTGATCCCTCAGTCATCCTTGTTTCCTTCTACTTCACTGAATGATTTCCTACATTTCTCAGAATGCCTTTACACTCTCCAGAAACCTCAACATGTTGCCTTCAGGTGTGAGTCTTACATGTAGGTGGTGTGACTGTAGACTGATTAGCAACAGCTTCAGTAAGAGCAGCAGAGCAAAAATCGTTTTTTTCCAGTTGAGAAAAAGTCACCTCTTCCTCAACACCCAACCTGCCTTATATCTGCACTGCATTCTGGTGTATTGGAGCTCCAGCAGTGCATTCTGGTCTATGCACTGCTCCTCTCTGTCCTCTTGTACGATGGATTTCTCCCTGTATGATTGTTGAACATTGGTACAACAAAGTGGCCTTGCACTCTGACCCCAAAATATGCTGTTTACCGTTGATGTTTCAGATCGCTGCAACATTTTCTCATATTAAACTCCACCGGAGCTGCTGGTATTATCTGGACATGATGTTACCTTGCCAACGTCACATCAGAAAAATACACCACCGGCCATAAAGCGAGCTCATAATGAGCAATGTACCTAGACAATAGCTATTTTTAACAGTGTTACAATGGATTTTTCTTTAAGATTGTTGACCCTGATCAGCTCCCATGGACTGTAAAAAAACAAAAAACAAAACAAAGCCCTCCTTTGCCGTCCTCTGCACTTTTTCACCTCTGTCATGAGAATGTTATCACAGCAGCTCTGACCCTTGACCCCTGGCCGCCTCGCTATTAACTGTTTGCAGTGATCATCCAGGAACTGTAAATCACTCCAGACAAAGGTGTCACCTAAACACCTCAGAGGTTAATGTGATGTAAACACATGTAGCCCTCCCACTCATTACAACTAAGCTGTAAATAAACTCATGGTGTCAGTTGACTGCTCCAGTTTAAAGTGGTCAGACAGTTACATTGCAGATTATGCTGTGATTTGTCTCTCAGGCTGAAAACACCGGAATCCCTTCTGCAGTCGTAAGCTGATGGCAGGCACAGACAGCATTATCCTCTAAAGACAGTCTGAGCAAGATAAAGCAGCCTAAGCCTATTACAGACCGCTGCTGATTGAATCTGGGAAACAAGATTAAGCACATGAGATAGAGTTTTATTAAGAGATTTGACTGACAGCGGTGCTGCTTCACTGAAAATTGCTCATTAAAGCCGTCGTTTGCTCGGGCATCTTGATTTTTCCGTCTTTGTTTTGTTTTTGTTTGTGTGTGTTCCTGGTAGACAGAGAGGAGGACATGCCTCTGCATCATCTAATTATCTCAGGTAGTTACAACTGAAATGACAAATCTGCATGCTGTGCAGATTCTGAAAAATTAATTCACCATCACCACAATCCCTAATTTTCATCACCACCACCTAACTACCATTATCACCATCATGTTCTTCATCATCATCTCAAACACCATCGTTATGTTATCATCATCATCATCATCATCAACATCATCATCTCCATCATCATCCTCATTATTGTAATCTTATTTATCAGCGTCTTATTTATCAACCTCATATTCACCATCGTCATCACTGTCATCTTTTTCTTCATTAACATCATCATCATCATCACCCCAACAATGAACATCATTGTCAACATATTCTTCACCTTCATCATCTTTTCCCTTTTCATCAACATCACAATGATCATCATCACCACTATCCTCCTCATGATCACCATCATCACCACCACTGCCAGCATCTTCACCATGATCATCAAAATGTTCATCTTCTTCATCCACCATCCACATCATCACATTCTCATCAGCAGCTTCTTCTTCGTCCTCTTCATCATCATCATCATCATCATCATCACACACACACACACTTCATCACCAACCACAATAACATTATCATATTGTCATAATCCTGGAGTAATCTGTTAATTCAGTGTCATGACAGTGTCAGATGGAACAGCAGCCTCATCACCTCCTGCGTGTCTAGACACTGATTATATGATATGAAGCTGCTCGTCCAACTTAAACACGTGAAAAACAAGAAAAGAAAAGAGAAAACGCGAAAAGAAGAAGAGAAACAGAGACTGGCTGGCTCTCACCTCTTTGATCGTGCAGTACTCCGCTTCTGGGCTCCACATCCGCCTCCTGTAGAAGTAATTCAGGGCGATGAAGAGCGCGGAGCCCAGCGCGGCCACGGCGGCGGTCAGGGCGATGGAGATGTGCCGGAGGAGAACCATGTGTGGACGGGCGCTGATCTGCGGCTGTGACCGGGACCGGGCTCTCTGAGCTGGACACACTTCCTCTCAGGACACCGACTGTGTTGTGACTGACCGCCGCTTCCTCCTTCTGCTGCTTCTGGACGCGCACATACACACACTACATGTGACCAGCTGTCTCTGCTTGTTTTCTTCCAGCTCCCTCTGACTGAGACGCGAAGGAGGAAAACGGTGCCTTTAGGTCCTCCTCGTAAATTCTTAAACTCCGTGAAGGAGCCGTAGCGCTTCCAAACGCTTTTGATTGGATGAAGCGAAATCCTGGACTTCACAGCGTAGCGTGTAGCGTTGAAATGATTAATCGATCAGTCAATCACCAGAAAATTCATTGATATTAGTTTTGATAATGGTTTAATTGTTTTTTCATTCAGGCAATCACGTAAATATACAGAACATTTGACGAGTCCATCTTCACTAAGATCAACAAAATGCTGAAAGGCTACGTTCATATTTTTATTTATTTATTTATTTGTTTGTTTGTTTGTTTATTGGCTGCTGGTCGAACAAAATAAATAAATATTTAATAATTATTAATGAATTAGTATTTGATCAATTAATTGGAAAAAAGGTTAAACTACGAAGTAAATGATCATTAGTTGCAGCCACTGTTGTTTGAACAATGACTTTTAAACAGGGTTGAAAAGCACTTTGACAAAATGCCATATTTAAGGGACCTGATAACAGAGGATACAAAAAAACGCATCAAGATAATAAATTGCTACCAACAGTGATGTCTGAATGTCACAACCAGCATGCCTACCTCCCTAAGTGCAGTACCACCACTGCCCTTGTTAAAGCCACACATTCCTGGTTAGTGGCTACAGATGTAAAACAGCCTACTATCGTGAGGGTGCTGCTGGTTGACATGTCCAAAGCGTTTGACAGGGTGGAGCACGCCCAGCTCCTGCAACACCTGGCAAACATGGAGCTGTGCCCTAGACTACTAGCCTGGGTCCACAGCTACATGACTGGAAGGAGTCAGAGGGTGATGGTAAATGGAACTTACAGCCCCTGGTCTGACGTTACATCTGGGGTTCCACAAGGAGGCGTGGTGTCGCCATACCTCTTTCTCCTGCATATGTCCACCCGAAAGACTGTTTTTAACAACACACTGGACATTGGGTATGCTGATGACATAGGACTGTCGAGGGTCATTCCCTTAAATAACATCCACAGTGACACGTCAATGGCCATGGAAGCCCAGCAGCTGGACAGCTGGGCTGCATCAAACAACATGCTGTTAAATGGTGAAAAATCAGTGGAACTGAGAATTTGTTTCTCTAAAAATCCTCCACAACCTGCTCCCCTATTTCTTGGGGGACAGGAAGTTCCTTGTTACCATTTACACTGCTGTGGTTAGGCCATGTTTGGAGTATGGCAGTGTCCTTCTGGTGGGGTGCAATCAGAGACAAGCCGCACTACTGGAGAGGGTGCAAAAAGGGCCCTTAAGATCATCTTCAGAGGTCGTACCCCCACCACCACAGCTCCATCACTTCAGAGCAGGAGGGAACAGGCAGCCATTCAGCTTGGTTAAAGAAATGACACATACTCAACATCTACTCCATGATCTTGCTCCCACAGGACGAGAGCAGATAACACCACACACATAATGCTGCAGAACAGGCAACAACTTCACATCAGTGCCAGTGCAGGACCAACAGGGCTGCATGAAGCAGCAACCCTGCTCACCAGTCAGGTCTGTAACAACACATACAGAAAGGAAAGGAACTAAGACAGATAGCCTGAAGTCCCTGAGGGTGTCTGTGACTTTCCAGTCTGGAGTTTTGTTGCTGTATGTCTGTCTTTTTAAAATGTATGTATGACCGTATGTAATTGTACTATTTTTAGGTATGTGTATAAGTATAGATTGTATAAATAGCTGTGTATTTGTGTATATTTTATTGTCTTATATTCTATTGCTAGGTAGTTTTTTAAATGTAAATTCTGCTTCTTTTCAGTTGTTAACTGTGAGCATGAATATTAAATAAACTCAACTCAACTCAAGAAGAGGCAGTGCCTACAGCCCTGATGCTCAGTGAATCTTATGCCTAAAGGACACTGGTCACCAAGCATGAGCAAAATAACCTGCCTGGTCTTATGCTGGGGAAAAAATGGAATAATAAAAGATTAGTGTCTGATTTTAGAAACTGAATGACATGAAGGTTTATTCTGCACTAGATGGCAGAATAAAAAGGAGGAAGGAAGCCTATTTATCAGTCAATGGTGTTTTCTTAAATTAATCTAGAAATTTAAATTATGTAATGACTGATGTATCAGTTAAGAAGAATGAAAATATATTAAACAGGAGTCAACTGAAGATATACAACGGCAAGCAATAACGTACAATATCATGATACAGTCATTTGACCACCATTATATAAAAACTGGGCATTAAGAGAAGTCCCTCTTTCATGTTCACCCCTTCATTGGGTGGGTCATGTGAGTTCGATGTTTCCGACAGCACTGGAAGGCAGCAGCAGCAGCGGCACCCCGCCCGCCGTCGGGCAGCCTCCTCGGTAAAAGAAAAGAGCAGGACGGCAAAGTCACTGGAGGTTTTCATTTGTGAGCTGACATGCGAAGGACGATGGACCTCCTGTGCCACATTTCCTCAATTTGACTGTCACACAAAATATGATTCCACAACTTTGGGATTATTTATTAAAGCAGCCAGGAATGAGGAACTCGTAGATGCGAATGGTTGTGAGTGGGAAAATGAACTAGAGATGTTGCCCTCAGAAATGTGGCCTTCCTTTCCTCACACGGCGCTGTTTATTATTCCAACTAAAAATTAGACCTTGAATTGTGGGTGTTTTTCCTGCATGCTTCGTTTCGCTGAAACAATCATCAGCCTTGGGTTAAATGCAAAGATTTCTGAGAAGGATGGCGAGAAGAAGATCCTTAGATTGGGAAAAAAAAAAAACACCTTTAAGCTGAAATCTGATTTTGTTCATGTCCTTTTGGATCTTGCATTTCTGTGCACAGAGATAGAGAAATGGGAAATAAAATAATAAAACCACCTCATTAAAACAGTTTCACTGATGCTGTAGAAAGCAGGCAACAGTAAAAACCTGATCTAAATGATGCAAACTGTCCTTTGTCCAGATCAGTGACAGATGCATCCTACTCAATCTTGCACAGGTCCGATTCATGGTGTAACAGTGACAGTCTCAAAGTTTACAGTGTTGCCCTTTAAATGCCACAGCCACACTTCTAAAATGCATCATCCCTTTAAAGTTCATCATCATTTAAAAGTTTTTGACATTTAAAGAAAGTGCACAAATCGGTCAGACCAGTGCCAAAATATAGTATCACGTACAGTTTTGTTAGAATTAACTTGACTGAAATATCATGTTTGAGGTGTTTTTTATTTATTTATTTATTTATTTTATTTATTTATTTTTTTATTATTCAAAGATGACCTTTAATTACTTAATGACTGAATGGCAAAGGGGTAAAATTTCTGACCTTTAATTCGGCCAATGAAATGCCGCACTGACAAGACACATGGTCCTCCAGGTTTCATCATGAAGGCAAGTGGCACGCCGGAGACATTTTTCAAACAGAACTGATCTCACATCATCCTCCATCCTGCCATGTTTACCCAGCATAAGGAAATATGCTCATCAAGTTCACACTCCAAGTAACAACAGGACTGTAGCCGCAGGAGGGCGCTATGCACTCGAAAGTTTGTTGTTTGTCCAGTCAAATAGATATCCGAGCTCTATTTGTGTTATTCAAAAAATGTATTACATGCCGTTATTATTCGTAAGAGGAATAAGCCTCTCCCCCTCTCCTTATGTGGACTGATCTGTGGATAATTATGCCTATTACTTTGATTATTTGACAGACTTAAAAATACAGTGTATTTGGTGAATCGTGCCCCCATATAGGAATGAAAATTATGATGAGAGAATGATATTTTCTAGGGGGGGGGGGGGGGGGGGGGGGGGGGGGGGGAGTAACTTACCACAGATTCCTCCTTAAATCTATTCTTCTTTATCATCACTGTGGCTTTAGCTCAAAAACAACTACAACAAAACTGCTCTATTTGTGAGGCTTTTAATTAAAACAAAAGTAATTAATTAATTGATTAATTAATTAATTATGGCTGCTGCTCTGGCATCGGTATTTCTTAAAAGACTCAGCATGGGTTTTGGAAACTAACCGGAAGTTGTAATTTTGTTGTGGCCAGTTTGTCCTCCCCCTCCGTGTCGGCAGGGATTTTATTTGGGTAAAAAATTTCACCGGAAGTCACAGTTGCATTCCATATGTCTTGACAGCAGTCGACCGGCCGAAGTCTTTGGGACTGAGGAGAGACTTTTTGCTGCCGTTGCCGCTTCCCTCATTTCAGGTTGAAAACGGATATTTTAACGAAATTACAGATAATTTCTACCGGGATTCAGCGGCTGCGGAATCGCTGACTAACACCAACATCCCAGCGGCGTCCAGACTGTTTGCTGCCCTGCTGCTGGCGGTTAGCGTCGGTTACTGCTGCTAAACATGGTGGCCTGTAGGCACAAACGAAGACACGACCCTAGTCCCAGGGGTTTTGACATATTTTTAAAAGCGATTTTGAGGCCGTATTGTGACACATTGCAGCACAATACTTATATTATTTTCCCCCTGCCGTGTTTTGCAGGTTTGGGGACTCGGTGTTGGCGGCTGCCTGTCTGTTTACGGTGAACAGAAAAGCGACAGAGCAGCACCATTCGTGTTTTGTGGACCGTGGATAACTGCAGTTACTTGAAAAGTTGCCACCAGCCAGCATTAAAGTTTCTCTATATCGGGGAAAGCTGTAAAACATGGACACATGATTGCAAAAGGAGGTCCAAATAGTATCACTATTTTGATATTATAAAGTTTTTTTTTTTTTTTTTTTTTTTTAATTATTATTATTGCGGATGGACTTAGCACTCACTTTTGAATTTTTGAATGAATTGGTATACAATTGCCACTTGCTGAAAGTATTTTCTCTTTCTAAAATCACCACTGACACTTGACTCATTGTGAATTTGTGGATTACTATTATGGATTGTGTGTTATTATGGCTTAATCCAGATCGCGCAAGGCCGGGAATTTTTGGAATAATTTATGAAGATGATGGTAACGATAATGACGGAGAAAGCGGTGGTTTCCTTCCATAGGATTTTGAACAGAGAGGATAAATTACATGGAGACTCGTCTGACATGCCGAGGAAGGAGTTGCCACTACCTGAAGGTTGGGAGGAAGCCAGAGACTTTGATGGGAAAGTCCTATTACATTGACCACATCAACCAGTCCACCAGCTGGATCGACCCCAGAGACAGGTAGAGCTGTGTGTGTGTGTGTGTGTGTGTGTGTGTGTGTGTGGTGTGTGTGGTGTGTATGTGTGTGTGTATGATACATACCATGTAACCATACCAAATCTGGAACAGGACCTGGTCATGTTTTGCCTTTCTCTTCCAGACTTTCCAAGTCTATATTCTGATCTGTCCAATAATTGCAAAAGGGCCAAAATAATCTAGAATACAAGAATATATCCGAGAAGAATAGTTTACCTTAAAAAAGCAGTGTTGGCATTATACACTATCCCTCATCTCAGGCAGCACACCAGTGAAATTTGTATGTCCACTTAACACAAAGTGAGTTAGCTCTCGCAGTCTTCTGCAAAACAACGGAAGCGAATGGGAACTGGTTCATTAAAGCCCCCAAAAGGGGCATGTGCAAAACAGAACTATAAAAATATTCAAAACGGCTCATGAAATATGCTGTAATCCAAGCGTTTGAAGCCAATCACTTGCACTGATTTTGAAAAGGCTTATTTTTCACACCAGTGTTTTTCGTAAGTCCTCCACCAAAACATTAAAAAAAAAAATGTCCACACTTGGCCCATAACAATGTGAAAACACAGCCTTTTCTAGTTCGTGTTTGCACTCTTGTGCAAAGGCCTGCACTGCATAAGACAAAGAGCTCTGCTTACTTAACTGACTTACAAACAAACAAAAAAAAATGTTTGGACAAGGAACCAGACAGACTGATGAAACAGGACCATCAGCTTATTCCAAAAGTGCCAAAAGAGATCTTTTGGAATTTTGTGCAGTTGTTGGAAATATCAGGTAAGGCCACTATATAGGAAGAGAGACTTTGCTGTGTTAAATGGGATTCAGTCATGCCACCACAATGAAAGCTGGATAAATGGGCCACAAGTGTAAAAAGAACAGAAACAAAACCTGAAATACGCTGCAGTGTCCACAACACATTTAGTGGACACAGCAACATCAGTTACAGTGACTGAGACACTGGGTCAGAAACATTTTTTGGTGGACATTGGCCTAGTTGAGAGGAGCAGTACTGGTTGGGAGTGTGAATTACCTGTGCTTAATAAAATGAGTGAAAGGTTGCATGTTCACATCAAGCAGAGGGGGGACACACCACCTATGGGAGTATACAAGCTAGAACCTGAAAACAAAAGATTTAGCTAAGACTTTGGCTGCATACTGGTGTAAATATTGGTCATTTGACTCTCAGTGCTGTTGTTTGGCTTCAGAACACTTTGGTTATGATTTAATTTGATTAGATTATGTTGCATTAGCTGTTTGTTTAAGAAAACATTTTGTTTGGAGTAATTTTATGGTTATTTTTTCCCTTTATGGAACTCTATAGAACTAGTCACCATCTGTTTTAGTTTTGGACAAAGCTGACATTGAGATGTGCTAGTCAACTCACTGTGAATTACATGGATACAGAAACTAAACCTGGCATTAGAGTATGTGGGTGAACACAAAGTTTTCATTTTTGGGTGAATTTCTCCTTTAACCATAGCATCAGCTAATGATCACAAATGAAGAGCTCACACACATACACAAACACAACATATGCTGTTCCATGAAGAGCCATAGAACAGTAGAAGTTCCCCTTCTTCAGCATCATCTCATGGTGGCACATGCATCTGCTGAACAAGCCACTTTTAGTGAGAATTATCAAATACAATTTGAGAAGCTGTCCAAATTAGGCAAAGGCTGGCCCTCATATCTCATAGCTGATGTGGAGAAAGGTAACCAAGATGCGATTCACATTAAAGGTCAAGAAATCACACATAGGAATGATAATCCCCCACATCAGAATGATGATGAATAGAAATGTGAATGAGAAGCGGAGCGACTAATTCCCCCTAAGAAATGATGAAATGATTTTTCTCAATCCAGTGTTTTTTATTTGCATGAGAAATTAGACCTTGAATAGGGCGTCCTTTCCCATGTGCACCAGGCCCACTTTCTTAAAAAAAAAAAAAAAAAGGAAGAATGTAGATGAAGCTTTGAGCATCCCTCAGTAGAAATTAAATGCATCAAGATATGAGAGATAATAAACACGTCAGCGTCTCCTGCAGCACTTTATAGCCAAGACAGACTGCCTTAGCAAGACTTAACGGCAGCCTTGGTGGACTAAACTGTCCCTGAGTTTCAAAGTTCAAATTAAAACTGAGGTTATGTTCTGATTGGAGCATGGACATTCTTACGTGTGAAAGGAACTTTTTAATCCATCATTAGCAAAACTGCTCCTTTGGCTCCGGGGGAATCAGCTGACAGACCTCTCTCTGCATTGGAAGGACTTAAGATTCTCACAGTGTCATCATGTTTTCTATACCCAGTGATGACAACAGAAAAACCAAATATGTTTTAATGAAAAATTCCATATTTAATTTACCACCCCTTTAAAGTTTGTCATCATGGGACTCCCATAAGGTCTTGACCCAAGAAAAACAGAGCATGTTTACATTAGAATGATTTAAAATATGTGAAAAAGAACTGGAATGAATCCCCTCAGAAATGGTTGCTTTTGTTGGAGGATAATAATACACTCATGTGTAATGAATGCAAATGAAGGCGGGGAATTATTTCAGACACTGGTGATGGTTTCTTATTTGCATCATCAGCTTTAGAAATGACTCTGAGTTCTGAGTCCTTCTCTCCATGTACATAAGTTTGCAATCTCAGGTGGCACTTGAGCACATTCCTCGCATCTGTGTAGAGACTGCAGTGTTTGCAGTGTTCAGAGCGACACATTTTACCAGAAACACAGAATGACATATAAACACACAACTGGCATGTGCTGTCCCAGTCTGTTGTTGTGTTAAGAATGCCACATTGTTGGTTTTTTGAGTGCACCACTCTCATGCTGTAAAGTGTAATGTGTATCAGGGACTGACCATGTTCCTCCACGATGCTCCTCCTAAGTGATTTGCCAACAGTGGAACTATCTGTCTGAAAATGTGGATATATTATCAGGCCTGACTGCAGCTACTATTTTTTTTGCAGTGCAGTGGAAATCTTCACATACTAACAAAACAACATGGGAATCAACACTGATCCTGTCTTCAGAGTAGTGCTACAGTATTTGTGGTTGCGATATATGGAGTTGGAAAGGAAATGGTTTTAGTTTGGGATGGAGCTGCAGCTTACAACCTCTGTTTTTTTTCTTCTTTCTTCTTTTGTTTTTGTTGTTGCCTCTAGACTCATCTGCCTTCCTTGAATCCTTTATCAGGAGATCCTGTATCTGTTATGTATCTGTTAATAACTTTTACTTGTTTGGAAAGCAGCTTAACTCTAGTGCTGAAGTGGTTAGTTAAGTCAGTTATAACCAATTATAACAAAGCAAAAAAGTGATCATAACAAAGAGGATGTTGATTAATTACAGTGGTAAGACTGCAGCCACTGAAGGCTGTTAACACTGGTTTCCTCCATGAAATAAAGCAAGCAGGGGAGTCCAGGTGAAAACTGGACATCTACTTCAGCCAGGAAGCGGAGAGGGAGATGAATCCAGAGACAGGCTTAAGAGGGATTTTTAAAGCCTCAAAACAATTTTGAGGTGGATTACAGTGTTAGGAGAGCGTTTCCTAATGATGTATGCAGTGTTTATAAGACACTGTTAATTTTGCTGTCTGGGTCCCTGGCTTTGGGACGTCCTGGTTGAGGAGCTGATGCTGGCAAAATCGCTGTCATCTTTTAAATTGAGGACAAGAACACTGATCAAGGATTAGACATTAGAATGCACTGAGCGTGCATTCTATACTAACTAACTATACTAATTCCTATACTAACTCTCTACTAATAAGGGACATTTTGATATGACTTATGCTTATGTAATCCCATAGGATGACATTCATTTCTTACATTTCAACACATTAATGCAAACCTATGTTGACACATGACAGTAATGTATGAGTTTTGTTCCACAGTGAGATCAGCCATTTGGAAAAAGTAACATTCTCAACCAAAATGATTTTTACCAAGTAAAGAAATGATGGTATGTTTTTGAAGAACAGTAACAAGTACTTTGAAGCTTTAGATCCTACTGTTCTACGTTATCTGTATTTTGAGGAAATATATGGTGGGATTGAGGTAAATATATTCCCAAAATGAATGTCATGTTTTCAGAATGGGATTCCTCATTTATTTAATTGAGCATGTTTCAGATGGAAATGGGGAAGCTGAAAAGCAGAGCTGTTTTCTTCTTTGCAGTATTTCTCCTGGAGATCATGCCATTGATTACATTCCTGTAATTAGAATTAGTCCTGGAGGTGTGAGTTACCTTTTTTTCCCTCTCTTATGGAAATCCACCAGTGTAATAGGCTTATGGTTCCAAGCATGGGGCGCTTAGAGAGACCAGGCTATATGACACAGTCCCACTCGTACAAAAACACCATTGAGGGGAGGGTAGATTTGCACGAGTCGTTTTGCGCCTTTACCAGTTACTTAGACCTCTTGGACTTTGACACAAAATCCCTTTAATGGCTTATGTCTGGAATTCTTTAGGCTTAGAGGCATTTTTTCCTTCATTATTTTTGGTGTAAGTGAGGACACAAAGCATGTATTTGGAGATTTTTTGCATTAGGCGTATTTCATCTCATATTTTGCACATAAATTTTAGGTATATAGCTGATGCAACAGTAGATTAAGCTTGAATTTGTAGATCTCCAACAGTACAAGCATAGTAAGGAGCGTAAGAATCAGAGTAAGACCTCTGACTAGTCCTGCAACCACAGTGGTTTTTATGACCAGTTTGATGCTAATACTGAGTTTAATTTCTTAAATATCAATACTGTGGCAAGGCGTCACTGAGATGCTTAATGAAGTTATATGGGGGTGAAGCTCCTACAGCTTTGTCATAGCTTTTAATTGTCGATTGGATTTTCTTATATGCTACGCAGGAGGCTTTTTTTCCAGTCATGCAGAGATAATGTTTTTTATTTGTTCCCAGAAGCTGTATACTACATGTTTGCACGTTCTCTGTATAGGTCTAGATATAGTATCTTTGATAGCAGCAAGTCATATATAGCAATCAAGTAGGCTTAGTTTATGTATTGTGTCTGATCATAAATGGTTGAGCAGGTGTCTCTCTTTTCATTTAGCCTATCATTTATTTTCCCATTCACATACAAACATGAATGCTACTGTCAGCCATCGGGAGTTGGATCAGTCAGAGGTAACAGGACACAGCCAAGTGTAGCAGGGTCAATTTATTCTATATGGGAAAAACAAAAGTAAAAAATTACATGAAAATTATTTAAAAAAAAGAAACATACACTGATCTATTAAAAAATGTCTAGGGCTGCTGTGTGGCTGTTTGTCAGCTCTCCGAGTAACATTTCATGTTTTCATCCTGTCATCACATTAGTCATCAGTTTAGGGGGACTGGGATTCTACCTATAAATTACAGTACTTTCTGACAGCTTTTGAAGGCAACAGTGGCCTACTGCTGTAATGATGGTTGGCAAGGCGCAGAGCAACTGTGGAAAGAGATGATGAAGAAACTGTGCAACTTTTGACTTCACAGTGTAATTGTTCAGCTTTGAAACACTTAAATCAATCAATCAATTATTTATATAGCGTCAAATCACAACAGAAGTTATCTCATGGTGCTTTACTGTAGAGCAGGTAAAGACCACGCTCTGCAAATTAGAAAAGGAAAAAGAAACCCAACAGATTCCCTCCTGAGCATGCTCTTGGCGACAATCATACTGATCAGGGAACCTTTTGGCTTTTTTGAATCACTGCGACTCCTGCCTTTATTGATATGAAAGGGTTTAAAGACTTATCCCTATCTTGTGCCACCCGCTATCCGCTGCCACTACCCGCTACCCGCAAATTGCGGATTTAGGAACTTCCGCTATCCCTAAACGGTATCTTGCGCCACCCGCTACCCGCTATCCGTTATGCCGACTCCGTCATTTGCGCCTGGAGGTGTGTCTGTGGGTGTGTTTCATGCGCTATCCCTAAAGTTGCTATCTTGCGCACACACTTTAGGGATAGTGGATAGCGGGTGGTCAGGACCACCCGCTATCCACTATCCCTAAAGTTTGGGCTGTTAGGAGAGCGCGCCCAGGCGGCCTCAATGCGCGCCCCCGACGGAGCCACACCACGCACACGTCGGACTGATACCGGGACGCCGCCGGAATGGACTGAGTATATTACTCATATAGACTGTTTAGAGGAAAGACTGTTTTAATTGGACACTTACGCCAGCACGTTTTATTGTTTTATCATAAGCCAGCAGCTGTGCTATATTTTTATTTTTAATATTTTATTTGTCCAATCTACCTTGTCAATAAATTAGTTTACACATAGTTCCACCTCTGCCTCTTGTGTGTGTGTGGTGTGACCCGGGGATTTTACTCAATCAGTACAACCTTGTGACACGTCCACTTGGACACATGTGGCTCCACCTCCCGAATTAACTTGCCTATAATATAATATATAATATGTATATAAAGCCAACTTGCGTTAGCCTCAGTAGAAGCCCTGAGAAAATCTACCTCCCTCTCTCCATCGCGGGTTTAGGATTTAGGATTTAGGATAGCGCATCCTGCCCTTAAAGGCAATGGCACCTGGCACACTGATTGGTTTAACTGGCGTAACGCCCAAAACACGCCTATACATAATATAGCGGGTAGCGCAGGTGTTTTGCGGATAGCGGAGGTGCACAAGATAGCAACTTTTACGGGGGAACGCCTCTTCCTAAATCCTAAATCCGCAAATAGCGGGTTTAGGGAGTCTGGCGCAAGATAGGGCCCTTAGGGTATTGAACTAGCAGAAGACTACAAATTGCAACTATTTTGTCAGTATTTTTTAAAATGAAAACATTTAAGTAATTCAGTTGTCTGTTTTTTTTGTTTTTTTTGTTTTTTGCATTTCAGATTAAAAAAAATATTGTTTTCCATTATTAAACATTTAGTCAGTAAACACAAAATTTTGGATAAAAGGGCTGACACATACTAAAATGTATCATTCCAAAATATTAAAAAAAAAAATTGCTTTCAAACTGAATCACCAACTAGTGATTCATCAATCAAACTGATTCTCCATGAAGCCACAGATTCACATCAGTAAAGTAATTATTGAAATAGTTAGTATTGAAATTTTTGGCAACTTTAGGCAATGCTGTGATAAAGTGAGAGAGATGTGCGATTGTGTGAGGGTCAGTCAGTAATATTGGTTGTGGTAGTAGAAATGCTGGCATTTATGTTCTTGGATACACACAGACACAGTAATACTATTGTACAGTAAGCCAAGCCCTGTTTAGACTCTTGGTGAGAAAATGCACACACACACACACACACACACACACACACACAGTCACACACAAAAACTGTGGTCATTGTATTCCCAGTTTAAGGGATGGCAGGTGGAATGAAGATTTTCTCCTTTTTGTGAAACGTCACCGGCTGCCTTGCACGAAGAGGCAGCATGAAGAAGGAAAACGCGGCCAAGCAGAGTCCTTAAAAAAAAAAAAAAAAAAACGCATTCCTGAAACACACAACTTGAACGGCCGAGCAGCGCGGAGGCTGGCAAAGCAAAGACTTGATTCATTTGAAATCCCTTTCACTGGCTGCCAAGGTGCACGAGGTCAAAGTGCAGCATGAGGCCCTGCAAACTTTTAACTAGGATGTGGAGGGAGGTTTGCTCCATCACTGCTGCACCATTTTTGTTGTTTTTTAATACATAACCAACCACGTTTTTCATTTATAGACATAATAACATCAAGTCAGGCCCACACTGCAACTGTGTTTCCATATGAACACTGTAATATACACGCTGAATGTAAAGGTCTCATTTTGGTGCCTTAGGTTTGGGATGAGTTTTCAACACAACAGCTGTACATTTGTTACTATGCTGGAAAATAATACAGACATCGCAAACAAGACACATGAAAATGGTACACTTTTGACATGCTGAATAAGTTCGGGGAAATTTGCAAAGTCGATTCCATACCCGGAATGTAGCTTATTCAGTATCTGAGACAGTTCAAGAAATGTCATGGATTTTTGTCAGCCTCAATTTTAAAACATGATACTGGTAGTAATTTTCCATCGAGTTCACATTATGTTCACTTCTGCGGCAGAATAAATAAAAGTAATAAAATACTTTTGTCAAGAAAGAAAATGTCATGTCACATTTACATAGGTCATGGAAATTTAACATTTAATCATTGAAAGACATGGTAAAGTCAGGCAATATTGCATTTGACATAGATTGGGAATCCTGTACATTAACAGGGCCATTGATGTCACATATTTCGAGTGTTGCAGAAGCAGCAGTGTGGTAACAGGTGGAATCACGAGGAAGTTTTTGATATTTTTACCTGTAATTCTTCCAGATGAACAGGTTGACAGAGCACCGGGCTCACATTCATGACACAGTTTCCACATTTAATACCTGGTGTAAGAGGTTCTTGGTGCAACCACAGGCCACTGCCACATCACCACATTGAGTATTATTCAGTCACACATACATTTTTGTGGTCGTTTCCTGCTGTATTACAATAAGCCTCACTTCCCTACCTGTGGAAGGAAGAGAAAACAAAGACAACAGGCCGGACTCTCTTTTGTCAAAGACACTTAACACCTGCACTGTCTGCTCAGGAATTAGTATTGTTTTTTACTCAACGTGTCACTAAAAGCAGGAGAAAGATATTATAGGCCTACATGGTGGTTAATTGTAATTCTTGAAAATCAACTAGAAACATTACTTTAGTGTCTATTTATATTTTTAACAACTTAGTTGTGAACATAGTGGCTCAATCTGCATATACATTTTGGCTGTATGCATATAGATTATTGAAATTTTGACTGCTATACAGAAAGTAAGCCCTTTCTGACCTCATTATTGTATCTCATTGTAAAGTTGCCACTGATGTAATGAACAGCTAGGATCACATAAGGCCCTGTAGCTCCTCTGAACCACAGATCTGCTGTAGATGCAAAATATTTTACATCTTTCAAGTGTATTTCAGTTTTCCTCAACATTGATTTTATCGAGCAGGGAAGACAGCTTTTGAAAAATATTGCATAGAAGTTACGAGACATTAACCTTTTTTTTTTTCTTCTTCTTTAGGAAAACTTTCCTAAAACTGCCATCTTGATGTCAGTCAAGATGGCAGTTTTGCCAAGTCAGAGACAGTTGTATCTGCAATCTTGCGCCTTTGGAAACTTGACATGTTGCATGCATTCAGAAAAATTCCCTGTGTGGAATCTAGTGGGAGGGCGACTGTACTTGAGTTGACCACCAGCCTTGTATTGTATTTTCTGATGTCGCTTCAAGTGGTTATACAAATTTGTGGTGTTTCCCTGGGTGCTACCACCATCATAAAACTGTGTTTGCAC
Organism: Myripristis murdjan; assembly: GCF_902150065.1. Taxonomy (NCBI): domain Eukaryota; kingdom Metazoa; phylum Chordata; class Actinopteri; order Holocentriformes; family Holocentridae; genus Myripristis; species Myripristis murdjan. Next base: position 4,164,744 of record NC_043993.1, on the reverse strand, counting down.
AATATGTTGTTTTGAATATGGTCACTTTGTTTAAGCCAAAAAAAAGTTCAACGCGCTTGTTGATTAACCTGTTTTGGTGAGACGATGGTTTGACTACCTGGATTTTGGTTGGGAAATTTTTTTCTTTGTCTTGATGGTTAGCTGGGTTTCCATTTGTTGGACTTAATCTTCCCAGATTCAACTGCCTACGTCTCAATCATTGCTTTCACTCATAGAGCTACTTTCACTAAACTTTTGGTTCTATTAACATTTGGTCTGTTTTGCTTTTACAAGTTGATGAAGGCCTGTGAAATGCACCGTGTTTGTCATCTTTATTGTTTTTGAAGATATACGTACAGAAGAATGCATTTATACATGAGTGAAAATATACGCTTTTGCAAATACTCTGTTCTTTATTGTGACAGGTTGCATACCTGTGTTTACATGGCACATAGTCACTGGTCATTGTGAATAATGCATGCTACATTTTATGCACAGGTTGCCTGAATGCAAATGTGGTTAAAATTGTTGCCTTCATAGTTAGTATTGCATTGAAAAATGAATCAAAAACATAATCTTAATATGATTAATTGTGCAGCCAGAGGGAATTTTTCCTTTGAGTTCTTGGTTGTCTGTGGTTTGTTGTTTGGAAAACTCTTTTGTTACCACTGTGATATTTTCCCTCTCACACCTTTGCAATGTGCCCTCTGGCATTTAAGGTGATTCATGAGCTTTGACCTTTTCTGCCATTTGCATTGAATGAGAATGTCAGCAAAACACTTCTGCCCATTAAGCCTCACAAACATTTACATTATTGACATTTAGCTTATGGTCTCATTCAGGACAGCTCAGACTGAATGGGGAAAGTGATAGAAGCTTTGATTACTAGATCACAAATGATGTAATCAGTGGTGGACAGTACATTTAGTACATTTAAGAATACTGTACTTAAGTACATTTTTGAGTGTGCTGTGTATTTAACTTGAGTATTTGTTTCTTTGGAAACTTATGACTTTTACTCCACCACCTTTCAAAGGCAAATATTGTACTTTTGCATTTCTATAAAGGCTGAGCAGAGCTTTGAAGTCAGGTCTTTTTTTTTTCTTCCTAAAATGTGATTTTGCCACACAGGAGAAAAAAAACAATCATAGTACCTGCTTTCAATTGGGTTTGATGTGAAAGCGGAAATATGTTATCCAGCTCTATGAAACAAGCATAAGTAAGACATTTGCTTTCAAAGTAAAATGCATCCATCCCATTTTGTTGGTGACGTGCAAACGACTAAACTGGCAGTGGTAAGTACATTTGTGTAGCCCAGTGGTTCTACGAGCAAGTCATTGCATTTGTTAGGTGGTTTAAGAGAGTTACCAGGTTCTATGAGTGCATAGTGAAAACAATGCAGCAATGCATTGAAAAAAAAAATGCACTTTAGAATATATAACTTTTTAAAGGCAGGTACTCCCCTACTTTAACACAAGTAAAAGCAACTTTCACTTATTTTGGAGTAATATTTGATGAGGAGTGACTCAAGTAACGGGGTTGTGTACTTTGTCCACCACTAGGGGTAATTAACCATTATAAGGAGGTCAAGGCTGAGAGCCCTGACAGTATTCCTTTGACCCTTAAGTGCTCACAACAGATAGAGAAATAAAAGCTAAGGAATAGAGAGTTGTAAAATAGCTGCTTAGGCACCAGTCAGCTTTGAATTCATTACCCACACTGCTGTAGTCATATGAAAACCATCCACACTAAAACTCATTGCTTCAGGAATGAAGAAAAACAGCTTTATTTTGACAGACAGCCATGTGTTTGTGAAACTGAATCCCTTGGAAGAAGAGCCACATGCATCCGTTTAGATTTTTTTAAAATAGCTAATTCACCTGCAGCTGGAGTGTAATTGTTAAACCTCCTGTAAAAACGTCCAGGCTTTTCAAAGGGATGTTTTTTTTATTCTTTTTTTTTTTTTTTTTTTTTTTAAATTACTTTCTTTGAAAGTAATTTAACTCCCTGTCCCATCCAATGGGAGTTAACATGCTTTTATATAACTTTTTTCACATTCCTGATCACACCCTTGCTTAAGTAAAACAAAGTAAGAAAACAAATTCTTTTATAACAAATTGATACCTAAAAAAAAGTCCAATGGCTTTTTAATTGGCCCTTTGGGCATGTGAAACTCACTCAGCTCATGCAGACTTGTCATGTCAAGCAAAATTAAGAAGACAGGAGAGAGACTGGAAGGCAGGATTTGAAGTCAAGAGCTTTTCACACAAAAGACGGCAGCCGGGGCTTGTGTCTGTGGCCCTGTGCTCCGGCTGCCTCCCTGGAGTGCTTTTTAAATTCCTCAGCAAGCCATATTGTCTATCCACCCTCACTGTGACGCACCGAATGCATTTTGTCAGGTGAAAGGAATGTTATCTGCCAGATACCATGCCGTCACTGGGAGGAAGGGGGGGGAAGAGAGGGAGAGCGAGAGCGAGATATATAGAGAGAGAATGGGTAAGATCTCTCCTGTAAAGTTGTCTTTTTGATAATGAATTTACATTTTATCCGGACACTGCGGCAATGTTGTTCACACGGCATTCATGCCTGTGAAGCGTAATGGATTGCAGAACAGAACTGGGGGAGTGCGTGTGGGTATGTGTGTGTATACATGTGTGCAGTGGGGTGTGTGTGTGTGTGTGTTTTACTGTCGGACCTTGAGCGGCTATGAAATGTAGGTTGGAACCTCATAAATCGACTTCAGGAATTTATACGGTGCGCTGAATGAATGCTTGTCTCTGACTAAGAGTTCAGCTATGCTGCTGCCTCCCCTGTGTGTTTGCACTCTGCCGCACGCTTTGTCAGTTTGCATTAGAGCGCTGGGGCCTGGCCTGACTGTTTGACTTGGTATGTGAAACCCAGGGTGTGTGTGTGTACTACAGTTTGACTGATATGGGCTTTTGAAGGCCAATATCAATGCCAGTGTTTGAGTCTTCAAACTGCCGATAGCTGATGTTTTATCCTTTGGTCACTCTTCAAATTGGACAGTTCTGGTGCCAAATCATTATGAGAGTGCCGTGTTTGATGTGGCTGCAAAAACTGAAACCACTATTGATTAGAGAAGGGAACCAGCTTTCCGGTTCCTACTCCCCCATTGCATCAGCATTGGAGTCACATGCACGAGTGTGCATTAAGATGGGAGCGGCTTGAAGGAGGGGCTAAATCTCAGGTGGGAGGGGTGGGAAAATATGTTAAAATTTTCAACGAAATTCCAAGTATTCCACAAAGTTACCTATGCAAGCTTTAAGTATGTCAGTTTGCTACATTTCCAACAGCTGAATTGTCTGAGAGGAAAACTTGTCACTAATGATGGCTGAATTCTCTGTAAAGCTTGTTTTAGTGGCCTCTTTAGACTCCATACTAACATCAGCAGTATCTGCCACCTTCTACCAGACAGTATTTCTTCTGTATGTGTCTTGATAAGTGGGGAGATTTAGGGTCACATAGTTTAAGACATTGGAACACCACTATTGCTAACTTCACCCCAAAATGCATGCTTGGACAGCTGGTGTTACTTCCTGGTAATGAGAGAAGTCTTTGTAGGAATGGTTTTTGATGCTTCCTTAACACTGTGTGTCCAAGAAAAAATTCCACACAGTGAATCCTACAGCCATCACAGACTGCGCTACGCATTCGAGAAGCAGTACAAGTGAGTATTGAATGACGGATAGAGCGAAATGGAGGAGGGACTGGTGCTGGCAGCTGGTGCTTTGCCGCGAGGGAAACGGTGACAGTGAGCGACGAGTTTAGGTCACCAACAGGCCCTCAGCTCAGCGATTAGAGGATAGGATTTAGCGGGGTGAGAGGAGAGTGGAATCAAATAATGGGATGTGGACACCCAGCCAGCCAACCAACCTGCCAGGCTTTTTTTTTTTTGGGATCAGTGTTTGGCAGAAGCTCACCAAAGCTTCCCTCTCTCTCTCTCACTGAGCTAAATTTAGAACAGGGGAAGGGGGTCTTCTCTGCTTCTCTGAGCCTTTTCATTATTCAGCAGCTGAAAAAGGAGCCAGTTTGGTTTCTCCCCTCAGCAGTGACTCACTACTATGCATTTGTGTGTGTCTGCAGACAGTAAGCAGGAGAAACATGGTAGGTGAAGCAGAAAGGCCAAAGATATGCTTCTCTGTATTTTTTAGGACTATATCTGACTCAGAATTTTCTCAGTTTAATTAGATTTGGCCCTTGTAATACAACAATTCAGCTATTTACTCTTTCACATTTTAATTAATTCAACTTTCTGGAACTCAGAAAATGTGTTGGCGCACAATTCATTGTTGGAGACACTATAGTAATAATAATCAAAGCAATCATAATCAAATGCAACAGAGTCATACAAACATTTAAAATCTGTAAAATTCATTTAAACAGCTGCATAAAGTTTTTAATTACTGACCAGTTTTGAAGCACCATGTGTCCTTGTCAGAACAATTAGACAATACACAGGTATTTCTGGTAAAAAGTTCCCAAAAGTTAGTTATTAGTCATAAGAGCTCTGTAAGTTATTTGGGCTTGTCTTATAATTTTATTTTGTTTGCATGTCCTTCCCATGTCAGACACCTCAAACACTGCTGGCTGGGTTTTGACAAAGCCGGGGGAAATGGCCACTGTGTTGTGACATATGTTGAAATACACTGATTGGCCTAAAGGTGGGGGGGTCAATTAAAGGTCAATTCAGGGTGCCATTTTTGCCCCTGATGGACTGTGAATGGGGACCTGTTCACTGTTACTTTGTTTTTGTTTATTTTGTAGTCTTAACTACACTGTAGTATCTGGTAATCACCAGATAATATTAACATACAACAGGAATGTATCCCTCATGACCAACTGACACTTTGGCTTATCACCAAACTGAAATATTTAGTCCAGTACCAATACCAGCTCAAGGATCGCAGTTTTTACTATAAAAATATTGCCCAGCAAGAGAAAACAACATACAACTGCATGAAATAACACAAAATAACACTTTTTGCACTAATTTATATTTCAAATATAAATGTAAGTGTGAGTGTTGTACATACAGACAAAAATAAATCCAATGTGAAACTGAGTATGCTGACATATTTAATAGACACTATAGATACAATCAAGTTGTATCCACTGAAGAAAAGACCACTGAAGTTTATGAATTTCACCTCACAGCAAACACAATGTATTTTACCAGTTTGATTTACATTTTGTTTTTTAGCCCGGCTGTAGCCAAAACCTGAGACTGAGTTTTACTAGATTTTTGGGAGTAGCCTAATAACTATTTCCATATTTGCGAGTAAAAAACATTGGATAAAAATAAGTGGCCTGTATTATTTTTATACATAAAAATACACATTTGCAGCAAGGAATTCACAAATTTGATAATCAGATATTTGTAAGAATTCACTGGAAGCTTGATATTTTATGGTTGAACAATAAACCCTCTTTAAAGTGATAGTTGGGATTCTTACCCATATAGTTGTATTTGATGCTCCATGCAAATGTATTACATCCACCAAATTTGGTCTGTTCACTCCTTCCCTGTCACAAGAATGAGAGCTTCACCAGGAGTGTTCTTTTCAAAAATGAATGAAGCAGATACAGACTGGAAAACAACAAGATTTTGAGTGGCGATACAAAGCTGAAAAATTGGCTTCCAAACTGGCAGAAAATAGTAGGAATACAGTCCTCGGCTGACTTTACACAATGCAGCTTGCATGCAATTAGTTGCAGGCTACAAATGAAGCTTTCCCTATTGCTGTATCAGTGAACCCATATGGGACATTCAGATGGTCATGCAAACTTGGTGCATGATTTTCACTGGATGGTTTTCCCTACAGAACTCCAAAAACCACTTAAATGCTTTGAGGTAAAGTTGCATTTCAGTTGCCATGTGAAGCCAGCTTCAGGTCATGGAAGTACTCCGCCTCAGTTGTTCAGTTATGGAAAGTCATGGAAAAGTCATGGAATTTCACATTAGGGTGGTAGTGGGAAGCCAGAGTGATACCGAGTGTTGCCTCAGAAACCTCCAGGCGATGTGTCAGAGCTGCTTGTGGAATGTCAGGGATCTGGTGTCCATCTATTGTGGAGGGACAGAGACCCCCCCCACAGAGGTGAATAGAGGACCCCCTGCAACACCAGACACACACCCACATCCATGCACATGGATACAAACACACACACACACCATCAACAGGTTTTCTAACGTCCCTCTTCTGTTTGTTAGAAGCTTCTGTTTATGTGCACAGGATTCAGGCAGATTTTCTGGTGTTTGAAGAAAGATGGACACACACGCACATACCTCTCTGCACTATCCCCTCAAGAAGCAGAAGAATGCTATTAAAAATTAAATGTGTAATTTAAGGTCACGAAACTTTAAACAGTGTCAAAGGTGGGAGTAATACAAGATTTTACAGTGTTTGAAAACAGACACATTGACAAATTCCCCTATCCCTAAGAAACACACACACTTTTTTTTCTCAAGTAGCTGTTTTTCTCTGTCTGAGAAAAAACTTATATTCTACTCTTGTCATAACACCCTTTTTTCTCCAGCAACAAGTACGTCCCTGATTCATATGATCCACACATACCTGTTGTATGGAAACCAGATATTGAGCTTGTGATTCAGATTGTATTTCTGTTTCTTGCAATGTTTGTTGGCTGCACTGGATGTCTTTCTACTTCTGGTTCTGATCTTCTGGCACTGTGTTTATTGTCTCTTCAGGCAGACGAAACCTCTGACATTTGCCGACTGTATCGGAGATGAGCTGCCGGTTGGCTGGGAGGAGGCGTATGACCCCACTGTGGGAGCCTACTATGTCGACCACAACACCAGTGAGTTACTGCTCAACAGTGTGATGGGTTTCGTGTGTTTGGTGGTATGAAGAAGAATAACTGACACCAGTCTGAACACATGAAGCTAAGTTGTGAAAATTTGAAGCTCAGTTTCAAATGTTTGTGAGCATTTATTTTTACTTGGATTTGAGACTGTGGTTACAGCAAAGTTTTACAAACTAGCAAAAAAAAAATCTGATGTTGTATTTGAAAAAGAAACAGAGGCAAGCAGTCAACAGCTACACTGGAAAACCCAAAGAATTGGTCTTCAGTGGTTGTCACACAATGGGTTCCCAGATTCTGTTAGTCAGTAAGCAGTAGCTCTTAAGCTACTGATTAAAACTATACAGTGAAGTGGGAAAAAAATAAATAAAAGATTACTTGAACATTTTTAATTATTTGTTTTATTATGAACACTACTGTTGTATCAGAGCAGTCAGCCACTCAAGCCAGTTAAGGACAAAGTTTTTCATACAGATAAGAGGGTTTCACTCCACACTGTGTTGGGCCTAATAATGTCTCTGGGCTGTAAACTATGACCTCCTGGGCTTTGTTACTTAATGCCTACATGACACCCCACCCCCCACCCCCCCTTCTCCCCTGCAGAGAGCACTCAGCTGGAGGACCCGCGGGCGCAGTGGCAGCGGGAGCAGGAGGCCATGCTGCGGGAGTATCTGAACGTGGCCCGTGATGCACTCAGTGCCCAGAAGGAGATCTACCAGGTGAAGGAGCAGCGGCTTCGCCTGGCGCAGCAGGAGTACCGTCAGCTCAACGACGCCTGGAGGGACAAGTCGACGTCACAGACCAGCTGTAAGTGTTGCAGGAGGGGATGAAGACACTCAACACCCCTGGCAGATCTGTCCCGGTGGTGTGGTGGTCAAGTGTCTGGGTTTTCTCTGGGTTCTGCTTAGGTGCTTTTTTGGTTGTTGCTAAGAAATTGCAAAAATTTGGAATTGGAATAACATACATCATGTAATAATTCCTGACGTTTGCAGTAAGGCCAACCAACCAATAAAAGGTGCAGCTTAGCACTGGGCTAAGTAGAAGAAATGTTCACTGGTGCTGGTGCTTCTTGCTAAGTGAAAAAACAAAACAAGCACCAATTTGGAAACTTCACTGGATTTAGCAACATTTCTGACTGTGACCTCATTTCTCCAAACAGACCTATGACAAAAGTAGCTATAATTTGGATGATTAGGGAGAATATGTTGACTGCAAAAGCATTTGGCAACAATATTATTTAGCCTTCTGTCAGTTTCAGCATTGTTTCCTCAGATATATCATGTGATATAAGTTATCCAGATGAATCTCTCAATATTTTTACCAAACCATAAGAAACAACCAGAAAAGGTCTTTCACACCAGAGGACTGGATGGTTTTCCTCTTCTCCTGCTGTGTGTTTTCCCTCAAGCTCAAACAGAAAGACCAACTTGAAAGAGATCACTCAGTGACTTTAGCTGGAACCTCTTTCTTCTGAGGACTGTTTCTCTCTGTCTCTGTCATCTATCAGCTGTCCCCAGTGCAAAATAAGCTAACAAAAAAAAAATGAGATTTTAAAAAAAGACATTAAACAGTTCATTAAAACTCCCCTTGTCCCTTCATTTCTATCCCTCAGTGAATTCCAGATCGTCCTCTTCCAGCAAGTATGACCCGGACATCCTAAAAGCAGAGATAGTCACCGCCAAAAGTCGGGTAAGAGCCTCTCCTCTTTGTTTTCTCTGCATGGTCTATCAAACCACCATGAACTAAAATACAGTTTCATCTACATGCTTTGTGCCAAATGTTAATCACCACCTGGGGGATAAAAAAGAATACAATTACAAAAAATAAACAAATTGTAATGTATTGTAAAGGGCAGTAGAAAACTGATTTAAACAGTGTGGAAATCCTGTATTTTAGAAATAATAATTTGGCTAGAAAAAAATGTCATTTTCCACAGTTTGATCTATGGCATTGCAGAAATGAGCTGTATCCTTAGTATTTACTTAAATGTTGTTTGGTGCAGCAGATTGGGTTTGCAAAGCTTTACAAAATCCAGGAAATTCAGATTTTTTTTCCAGTTACAAGAAATCTTACTGGATAACTGACAGCTGACCATTTTTAAATTTTACTAGTAAGGTAAGTTTCACCCGTCTGGGAATCCAGATGGGTGAAACAGGCTTAATCAAACTGCCATTTGTAAATGCTATTTTTTCTCCGGACTGATGGATATGCACAGCACTGCTTTTACGTAGAAAGTGTGCAAGCTCCAGCTGACTTTGCTCAATCTAATAAAGTCACTCGTACTGTCTGTATCCCTTCAAAATGCTTTTCTGTCAGGCTGAAAATACATCACTATCAGATTTTTGAGCAGCCTGTTCGTCGGTTTCTGTTTTTGTTGACTTTTCATCCCGCAGCAGCGATAACTGTGTGAAAACTAATGATCATAGGTTAGGTCTTTGATAATATTTGCCTGTCTGAGGAAAGGAATATGAGGATACAGGAGGACTTGATTTACTGTGAAAGTCTTTTAACACTTACAGATTATTCAGGTAAAATCTGTCTCACTTCATCTCTCAAAGAGTATTAAAATCCCTGTAATGCATTCCAGTTTTTATATTAACTTTATTTATGAAAAAAAAAATGAACAGCATTAGCACAGGATTCAAAATGTTTTTGTTTTTTTTTTTACTGATCTGCTTTGCAAAAAATATTTGAACTGCATATTCCTTAACAAATAACAAAAAAAAAAAAAAAAATTTAATCAATTTATGTTTTGACAAATTTCTTTAGCCATGTTCAGTGAGAAATTGGCTGGATCTGCAAATTTTGTTTCCTCATGTTGTTTTTTTTTTCTTAAAGTGGCATCAAATTCAGTTCCAGTTTGAAACTTGTCCTTACTCTATTTTGTTGTGTTCCATTCCGTTCTAGCATGACAGAATACTGTGCCCTCATGCTGTTGCCTATATGTCTGTGGTTGCCTCTCCTCTGGCATACAGATACCAGTCATATCAGTTCATCCTACCACTGACAGTTCACAGAGCCATCTATTGTCTGATTTACACAAATGTTTGGTTTCATAACTTGTATCACCACCACATACTTACATTGCAGTTATGTAGTCAGGGTGTTAACCATGTATTTGTTTTGTCTCTGCACAGTGTCCTGATAGGGCCTTGCTCTGTTCATTATATAACATGCTTCAGTGATATATATGTTTTATTTCAGTGTCAGTCCTGTACTGTTATTTTGATTGCTACTCCTACTACTTACACCAGTACTTATGCTACTGCTCCTACTGCTAGTGTTGTTACCATTGCTGCCACTAAAACTGTCTTCTGCCACCACTAACACTACTACTACTGAATTAAAACATAATGTTAATATTCCTGCTGCCACTACTATGATTTTTAGTATGACTGCTGCTGTTGCTATTGTTTCTGTTACTACAACAACTTGCAAAAGTGTTACTTCTATTTCTGCTGGTACTAATAATGCAATACAGCGTTTCTCCCTCTGTGTCATGTCTCACAGATCTGCCATGTCACTGTGAAACTGTAACACACCTAAGCTTGGGATTATAAATTTATGATCCCCTTTTTCATTTGTCACACAGACAGTAAGCAAATGTTTTGTTGGAATCGTATTAGTGAAGAACAGGTGGATATTTGGGATTTTATAAATAGGAGGGACTGCAGCCAGGAGTCAGGATTTCTCTACATCTCACTCAGTTGCTGTGTCCTTTACTATCTCTGTATCTGGGTTGCATTTCCCTGCCATTTGTATGTTTTATTTCCTCTTACTATTTCTCTAACTTTTTCTCTCTTTCTCTGTCTTAACTGACCTTGTCTGATACTCTGCCTTTATTCTCTAATTGGATGTGTTTGTACTTCTTTTCTGTTCTTTTCTGTTGTTCATGTTGTTAAATGGAACATTTGAAATGTTGAAAAAACTAAAATGCAAGTTATGTGCATTTCCATCAGATGGGCTAAAGAGAATTAACAGCCTTCCTCCATGTTAATGAGTAAACACATTTAAATACTAAGGGCATTTGTTTGTTTTTGCTTTTGGAGCAAAGCAAGAAATATGGTGACTATTCGCTGTAAATAAAGAATAACAGATTTTCTGATACTAATCAGTTCTTGACAGATGTTTCAGCATTTAAATGAGCTGTGTTTATTTAAATGATGATTAATTCTATTGCTAGTTTATGGACATACAGCCACATTGGGGACTTGCACTGTATATGAGAGTGAATATGACAGTTTGTGGAAGTTGTAGTGACAAATATTTTACAGTTTAGGATGTCCAAAGCCACACTTGAACTGATCTTCAATGGAATTTAATTTTGCCATGTTGTTATTTATGCAGCAAATGCATTGACAAAGATATTAATTACATTTGCATACGTAAGAGTAAAAAGTTTTCTAACATTTCGGACATTTTTCATATTTTGCAAAACAGGGCTTGGATGGAAACCCATTTTTTCCTCAGACTCTGAATTTATCTCTCTTCCTCTTAGTCGCATCATCTCTGCCTTTTTTAAACCATATGATGCATTTCTGGGCTCAAAAAAATAAGTAAACATATATACAGAGTAAACTTTTGTATATATTATTCACATGCCTGCATATATATAGTCACAAGATAACACATGGAAATTTTATTTTTTCAGGTAAATAAGCTGAAGCGGGACCTGGCCTGTATGAAGCAGGAGCTCCAGTACAAAGAGCAGGGCTTCGAGACGCTCAAAGAGTAAGTAGTGCAGCCCAACTTCTGTACACAAAATCTTTTTCAAACTCTGCTATCCTACTTTTTAAATGCTTTTTATCCCACTTTATGTATCCAGGGGATTTTTGCTGAGTATGAGCTTTTTTTCAGTGATGACAGGCTCCACATTGATTCCCACAAATTGACAACTGGGAACTGAACAGTTTAACTTCAGCCACCTTGAAGGGCAGCTTGTCAGTTGCTGCTGAGGACAGCATTAGTCATTCTGTTTTCCAAGCCGGCTCTGGGGTCTGATCAGTGAAAGCAGGTCACGAGCTCTCCTCTAAATGCTTCAGGCTTCCACCGCCTCTTCACCATTCCCCTGTTCACTCTTAAGTTAATTTGACGAGCAATGCAGACACTCAAAATCTGACTTGAATAGCAATCGTAAGCCTGACCTTGATTCAGTCTTCACAGTTTTGCCCTCTGTCTGCAAAACATCATTTGTTCGAAGTGTGCTGTTCAGACTCTGTGGAGTGTCTCAGTGCTCCTCCTCAGAGTCCTGATGTGTTACTGCAGTCTCTTTTGATTGTCTTAAGTGCAGTGAGGGATCATTTTGATGCGGTTTTCTTGGGAATGAGCATTTTTACATGCAGGCAAAGAATGCAGCTCAGAAAGTCAGTGTATAACTGAAATGGGCTGGACACTCTGGCCTCTTGATTCACACCTTTATTTTGGCTGTATGATGGAAAACAGGGGTTTCCTAGTTTTGGCATGGATGTTCCAGTCTGGAAAGTTATTTAAATGATGTCAAAAAATGGTGGTGGTACTCATTCACAACACTCTCTCACAAGATTCTCTGTTAGACATGATGTCACCAGAAAAACACGCCAGTCAGAAATGCCCCAAGTTGCTCTGTCACAACTGTGCCTCATCAAAAATCAGCCAGTCATTTAGGATATAAAATTGTCATCAGCCTGCCCATGTTTAAGCAGCAAGAGGAGGTATAAGAGGAGTCCTGGGAAAAAGTTATCTATGTGGATATCTAAAATATTTCCTCACTTCCTCTCTCAGTTAAATGTAGTTGTGCCTTTAAGAGTTCATCATATAAAGTTGATGAAAATACCCCCTTCCTTTCAACAAGCAACTCAAATCACCTTATGCCCCTGAATATCAAAACTCTCATGTTTTTATATTCTAGTCACCTTAGTTTTCTCTCACTTTATCTCCTCTGCGTCTTTCTTTAGCTCTTATCTTTTATTTATTTTCATGTCACTTTTTCCATGATAACAAAAAAATGACATGACTGGTGTCAGGGCTGTTGTATGACTGTTGTGTGTTGAAGGAGCTGAGACTTTACCGTAAAAATCACTCTGTATTCAAATGTAAGCCAAATGTCTAAATGTAGAACTGTTGACTGAACTGATGATGCTCCTTTGTGGCTGACAAGCTGTAATGCACTAGACAGATAGATAGATCTTTTATTGTCATTGTTTAAGAAAACAATGAAAAGCAGTTTAAAAACCACCGTGTCTCAGTTAAATCAAAATAAAATATCATTCACACAGCAAAAATATGATCCACAGAACAGAATATCATACATACAATAGAATGCAAACAACAGAAAAGCCCACATAAGTGCAATGCTGCACAATCATGTATAAATAAATAAATAAATAGGAACATGTGGCTAAAGTCATTTCTTGGTGGGTAGATGGGGTGGGCTGTTTTTTAGCCTGTTTGTTTTTGTTTTAATTGTCTGGTGTCTCTTTCCTGATGGAAGTGGAGAGAATAGGCAGTGACCAGGATGTGTAGGATCTGTCACTATACAACTGGCCTTCTTGTGAAGACAGCCAGTGTAAATGTCACTCAGGGATGGCAGTGTGTTTCCAGTCACCCACTGCGCCTCCCTCACCACCCTCTGCAGGTCCTTCCTATCCTCCTTTGTGCAGCTGCTGTACCATGCCGTGCAGCAGTATGTTAGGATGCTTTCAACGGTGGCTAAACCTACTGCCTGCTTGCAGCATTACTACTGATTTTTGACTGCTGCTATAGTGTTAAACACCCCAAGGAAACAACCACAGTGCTGATTTGAAAGGGGCAACTCAGCACCAGATTTTTGAGTGAGTTTCTCTGGGAAAAATATAAGCTGTACTAGTCAAGAATGTTGATTGAAAGGGAATAACTCTTGTGTTCGTTTCAGTTCTGCACCCCAGTCTGAGACAGTCAGGCTGAAGGTGATTTGTTTTGAAATTCACCATATTAGGATGCTTACCAGCCAAACCACTGCTGAACAATGTTGATTTGAACAGGAATGTCCGGTCTGTTTGTCCCAGTCCTGCACCTCACATAGCAGAGTGAGGCTGTCAGGATTACAGACTAGCTGAGGCAGAGTGGTCGGACAGCATTCCTTTACGCTCTCCTCTGTGACCCTCCTCTCATGTCGCAGCCTTTACACTGCACTCAGCAACCAATCACTGTTCACTGAAACAGGAACGGGCTTAGACAGGAATGCAAAGATTCGCTCTGCTTGATAAGATTTCAAGCCAGATACCAGACTCGTTTATAGTGGAGTATTTTATGTTTTCTGATGTATAGGATAGCAGAGTGACAATATACTCACCTCCTGATTTTGTACACTGATTAATGTGAGGTAGAAGATAAGACATTTTAACAATATCAGAGATTAACTAACAGATAATGCAAAGTTGCCTGAGTATGGCTCAGCTGCATGTGTTTTATTCATGCAACAAGGGAATTTGTTAGATAAATATGACAGTTCCTTGCTACTTAAACCTAAAATTAGAATAATTTATGTGTGATCATTTATTCTTTGAGATATGAGGTTGGGGTCAACTACCCAGATTAGGGATTTAGTATATTAAGGTGATTTTCCACCGGAATTACCTGAGTAAAGTAGTCCTGTGACTACTTTTTGAGGAACCAAAGGGTTTCTTCAGCCCGTTAGTGTCTGCATTTCCACCGTGGTTTAAAGACCAGTGAAGACTAGACAAATTACGGGAGACACCTGCTTTGGCCTTTTCTTTGTCTGTCCTGCTTAATGCACCATACAGCGGCACCAAATATGGCTCTGTTATGCAGCCAGTAATTAGCAGTGCCAAGGTGGTGGGTTTCTATGAACATACAAAGCACTAATGAGTTTAGGACTATAATAATAATAATAATAATAATAATAATAATAATAATTATTATTATTATTATTATTGTTGTTGTTGTTG